>NC_056620.1:13357241-13557549 GCF_018340385.1 Cyprinus carpio
TAAGGTTGGTGATTGTATGCTCTTGTAAGATTACCAAGCAAGTATCAACTATTTAATATTCATGAAGTGAGCTTTCACTATTGTATTATTGTGATTTGATGTGTCTGGTGCAGCAGTTCACCTCTCTTGCAGTCACATGTTTGGTTCCTTTGACGTGGAGCAGGCGCTGAATGTTATACACATTGGTCTCCACATGTGTGAATCCTGATCCCACGCCTCCTTTTTTATATCTACAGGAAACAGGAAAAGGTAGACATAGTCATACTGTCATGGAATTGGTAGGAGCAAGCAAAAATGTTGTTATTTCACTCACATGAGGCCATTCTTAAAATAGCTTTTGAATTTAGCTGATTCACATCCCTGGACCTCCCGGTATTGAACCGGACTGCCACCGAGACACTTGTCCAGCTGGGTCACATAGACGGCTGCCGCTCCCTGCTCATCCTGAGAGGATGCGATGCCTATCCAGTAGTGGATGTCAGTGGATTGTGTGGCGCTGTTGCTCACCTGAAGACAGACATGTGCTCATACATGTGCTTAAGAACATAGGTATCATTAGTGATAATAAATCAACAATTAGATATTATAGAATATTAATAGAGATAAAAAATATCATATTAAATTAATTTGAATTTATTAATATTAATTAAAATCTATTTATTTTATTTATAATTATCTATTTTTATTTATATTAATATCTCATAATAATTAAAAAATAAAAATCTATTTTGAATAATATATTTTTTAATTAGTGCTGTCAAACGATTAATCGCATCCAAAATAAAAGTTTTTGTTCACATAATATATGTGTGTGAACTGTGTATATTTATTATGTATATATAAATACAAACACATGCAGGTATATATTTAAGAAAAATATGTATTGTTTATATATTAAATGGATTTATATATAATATAAATTATATGAATATAAATATAAACGTAAATATTTTAAATATATATACTGTATGTGCGTGTCTTTATATATAAATAATAAATATACACAATACACACACATATATTGTGTAAACAAAAACTTTTTTTTGGATGCCATTAATCGTTTGACAGCACTATTTTTAATAAATCAGAAAAAATCACCACTGATTATGACTGGAAAAGAGCAGCAATAAAACTTCCATAATGTTAACTTCCTTTGTGTTCCAAAGGACATAAATTCTAGTCATTTATTGTCAACTGAAGCACTTCAAATACTGGAGCAATTCTTTCTAAAAGCACTATTTAAAATGACCTAAAGAGTGTCATGTGAATATGACCGAATACCAGATTACTTACATTAAGAATAATGTAGCAGTCACCTTCAAAAAAATTTCCATATGCTTGTTCTGGGACAGGGACCATTTTCATTTTCTGAAGAAACATAACACAGAATAATACATTAATATTATGTGTGTGTATATAGTGTATATATATATATATATATATATATATATATATATATATATATATATATATACAGTAATTGGAGAAAACAACAGTGATTTCTTACACTGATGGTCCAAATCTGCAGGCCAGGTTTTCGCTGGATGTTTTTTAATTCATCCTGGGTTTCCGTCATTCTGCTGTATTCTGAGAAGAAACCTCAATGCTCAATCTGAATTAAAAACCATAAACACAGCATAATGCATCACAACTGACAATAAAACTTCAGGTATGCTGAAGCACATTTTGACACTACGAATCTAAATTAAACCTCCTTTTTTGTTTTTTGTTTTTTTTTAAAGGTGCTTCACTCCAAACACTGAGTGAAAGAGAACAGACGGTTTATGAAAGGATGATGATGAAAATATGTGGAAATTTTGCTTCCTTTAAAGAATCTGTACCACTAATAAACAGCGCTGGCGAGTACGATGGCAACAAATGGATTTCACTTTCAAGAATCTGCTCAGTAAACACAAAAACTACTTAGCAACAGAAATGTGCATTAAAACAAGTCACTATTCACATTACAAATTATGTGGAAATATTTCGCAACTCTGGAGTCATACGATGGCCAAAATGTCTTTGAGATGTTTCATCATCCATGTCCAGCAAACGACTTTGCTTCAGAATACATTTGAAATGCAGAGAAGCTGTGAATCTTATTAGGACAAATAGCCTGCAAATAAGTAGCATAGTGCAAACAAACAACAACTACACATCAGCAACCAGTTCTCTCATAAAACTCAATACTTACAGTGAAAAGAAGCTGACCTTTCATAATCACAACACAGCTGTTGCTAAGAAACTGGGGCGCAAGTATTGACTCAAATACAGTGTTGAGGCTGGAGCATGGACAATTTAGCAGGATGTAGAAGACAGCATCCAAAATAAATAAATCTAGTAGTAAAAAAATCTACTAATATACTAATTCATGCCAAACAAACAGAAATATGGAATCAGAAAATGGTACATAGTGAGAAAATAGACAAACTGCTGGTCATACTGTATATATGATCCAGTCTCAATAGCATTTAATCTTTTGCATGATCGTGTTACATTAATAACATTCATGATTGCTCTCCAACAAACAGCTTATTACTAAAGAAAAAACACTATCTACTTTACAAGCACTTCATATTTAATAGTTCTGTGTGCTTTCTCTCCTGAATGACTGGTTTTCCTGTCTATTGACAAAGCTTTTTAAACAATAGTCAGCACAGGCTTTTCCATAAATCCTAATCAATGACATGGATTAGTCTCGTATTTCCCAGTGTGAGTTTAAAAATGCAGGATCTTTTGATTCGATTTGATAAATTCATACATTTCTGTTCCAAATAATATCTAATCTGGAATATAACAGAGTAAAATTTCCATCAACGAGTCATTAAGCGGATTTGCTTGCATGGCAAAGTAGTAAATTAAACATTAAGATATTGTAAACTGTTTCTTTTTTTTTTTTGGTTATAAGAGTCCATTTAAAAAATGTAAAACTTTGGCACATACTGTATCATAATTATGACTATATAACACATACTTCAAGGACTGTATATGTACGTGATCAAATGATAGTTTAAATAAGGTTTTTCTTACCTGTAGGCCTTGCACAGAGGTTTTGTTCAGCGTAGTAATGTATTAATGAGTTATGTTGCTTTCCTCTCCCTCTGTACATTGTTAATGTGTGCTGATCAGGGAAGGGCTTGTATCTGTCCAGCCCTACAGGTGAGGTCACACCTTAATACCCACACAAGACTTTATATGGACAAGAACAGGAGTTCCTTTGGACCTCTTACGCACATAACCCCACATAAATAAACCTTTAGAAACAAACCAACACAAAATCAAAAACTGAAGGCTAAAACTATACATGTTTGTCTGTTGTGTAATTCCAAAATGATCATAAGAAATTACAGTAAATCAAGACATTTAAGAATTTAGAATCTAGACTTCTATTTATAATTTTAGAAGTGCCAAACAAAACGATATAATAATTTTATTTAGAAAGCATGCATTGACAGTAAAATGACAGTAAAGACATTTCTAATGTTAAAAGTTATATTTATTTATTATTATTAATACAATTATTTATACAGTTTTTAACCTTCTATTCAAGAATCCTGATTTAAAAAAAAAATTATATTTCACAATATTATTGTTTTACTGTATTTTGATCAAACAAATGCAGCCTTGACAAGAATAAAAGACGTCCTTAAAAAAAATTATGCTAATACATTTTACCAACCTCCAATTGTTTGAAACTAGTTGAGATCAGAAAAGGTGGACTTACAATAATACAGCTAAAACATTATATCACAATACTCTTCCTCATGTTGCTTCAAACTTGTATGACTTTCCTCCATGTGATTTACAGAATAACCTGGTCAGTGGCCATTCTTTTCAATACAATGTACAGTAGGGACTGTCCAGAATGACAACAGGACGTAATTCACAAGTGACGTATATCATTTCTATGATATATTCCGAGTCCTCTTAAGTTTTCCTCAGTATTCGGAGCTTTAATTTTTATTTCACTAAATTTTATTTCATTTACACTAAGTGTGTACATTTTGTGAGCAGGTACAAAATTCCGTGAAAAGGGCGGATTGCTTTACTGCAGCAATTTGGAAAGTGATATATTTACAACAGTGATCTCCTCTCACTTAACCGTAGGGGGCTCCAAAGTCGAAAATACACAAAACAACATACAGTTGCTTTAACAGCTCACTGAAGGGGAAGATTATTCATAAATAATGAAATGCAAGAGTCATATTGACTTCTTTTATGGAGCTTTTTGCATGCTTATTGAAGCTTGAAAGCATCAGTCCACAATAACATGAAAAAAAGCGACCATTACTGATATTTTCTAATTTTGTGTTTCACAGAAATAAAAATGGCATATGTATTTGGAACAACATGAGAGTTAGTAAACACTAACTTATAGTTCATAAACTTCACCATGAATTAGGAATCTCCTTCATTATTACATATTCTCTCAGTTATAGAAAACACACTCGTTTGAAGTTGGTGGAGGTCAGAGAGACTTGTGCGTCTCTCTCCTGCTCTGGATTCCCCTCACATCAGCTCTGTGTCTCAGCTCTTTCACGCTTAGATCACAAGGAACGCTTCAGACGGGAACGCCACACAGACACTCAAGAGAGCCAGAGAGAGGAGACAGTGATTAATCTCTTTCACTCCAGCAGATGGGGAGAAAGAGCGAACGAATCCCCTGCGAGAGGCTCTTGGACAGATATCAGAGGCTTTCTATGGCAAACGGCCCATCAGCCCCTAACAAATAAAGATAAGTGGCAAAATGGTGCTTCATTAAGGTTTAGAAGCTGCACCTTAATTGCAGGCCAGACAGAGACGGAGAGAGGTGGGCGAAAAAACTCTCAAAGTACTGTGTGTGCAGAAAAGCAGAACATTTCAAGAATAAAAGTGTAAAGGCATTTATATCAAGGAACAAAAACTTCTTTCCTGAGTGATAACAGCAGTTCTACTGATTAACAAGATCTGAGACCTGCCTGTCTATACAATACGCCTATCTACCTACTTTTCTACAGTATCTGTTCATCTATGTCTCTGTCTATCCATCTTTTTTATGCAATCGGTAAAGATAGTGATTATTTTTTCCAGATTTTCCGCCCTCTAACTACAAAATCAAAATAATTCCCTTTTCTCCCCTTCATTTCCACTCTCTCAAGGGTCTGTTGAAACAGAACAAGACAATTTCTTTCCTTTTCTCAAAACACGTTTTCTCTCTTCAATGTCAAGACATTCAAATTCAAACAATAACAGATATTTGAGTCAATGTGAGTTCTGAGGCATTTGAGTTCTAATGTGAAAAAACTCAATGACACTGGTTAGAGAAACAGGGTTTTTGGCAAAACTAGTTATGTTTGTCCCATTGTCATTAGTTAGGTAATCAGTGTTTATGAAGCAACATGTCCAATGCAATATGTTGGTGGTACAATAAAGAATAAAATTTTCCCGCATTTAACACTGTATAATGAGCAACCTTTAGGATTTAAGAGTATTTTCCTTATTAAGTGCATAAAACATGCATGTACACACACACACATAAATTCATGACAATAGCAATGCAAATAGATATGACTCATCTGAGCAACCCGACATGAGAGAGCTCATATTCAGCTGCTCCTTTTATTCACCGTCCCAGAGACACCTTAGGCAAACATTTCTCGGACAGCACTCAAATTCAAACGTAATTTTATACTCTCAAACACACAGCGCTGTTTTCAACCCCAAGAAGCTCAAGGTCATGTGATTCACATAGGTTCCCAAGTACCATATTTGGATATTCTTAAGTTAATCACTGGGATCAGGGATTTCTGACAGCGCAAATACATTGTAAATACATTGCTGAATCAAATTTTGGTCTGGTTCTATGCAAGTCAGAGAAATTATTTACTTTAGGTTACACCAGCAAAAGAGTCAGTACAGGTCAAGCTATTTTACTTTTCGCTTTTACAGTATAAACAGACAAAATGTTAAATATTTGTGAAATAATGCGAAAACCATCTTACCTTTCTCAAACTCTAAGGTGAACTGAATTTAATAATGTATAAATGCACAGCTGACCGCCACCACATATATTTCCATGGCTACAAAAAGAAAATACCCGCTTTTCCCCAAGGTTTACCACCAGAAATGACTATTTACTGTCACAAGCGGCCTTTTGGTTGCTGCTCTGTAAGTGAACCGTTTAAAGTTCATGGCAAATCATGCAGCAAACTAACAGAGTTTGCTCATTAACTACATTTCACACAGCCCACATTTCTGTGCACTCCATTCTTCACACAAAATCTTGAGGAAAACCGAGCATATTTAAATTCACTGCACTGTAAAGGTGGTGTAAATGGACTTAATCTGTGTAATCCACTCTTCCCAGCATCCCTTTGGAACTTAATCAAGTGCAATGCACACAAATAGACACAAACGCAAGCCATTCTTCATATTGATTGCATCTTTTATTTTCACAATGATGATTATTAATTTCAGATCCTGACGAACTGGATTGTTGATTAACTTTAGTTTTTTTTTTTCACAATATATTGTATTATTAATTCAAATCACAGTTGGGTAATAGATGCAAACGTTTCTTTTGAACACAATGCTTATATGCTTTATTTTCAAAGGCATACAAGAACCCAAGAAAATAACGGCATCATCTTTTGCCCGATAATATCATTCAGTCCAATGAAGACTTCTGACCATCACTGAAAAGTCTTCAAGAATGTTTAAAGACTCAAACGTTCGCTCTTACAGCAAGTGTTTTTTAAAGGTTTCGAACTGTAAATATGCAGCATACAAAAACTCATTTGTGTCCCCATAAAAACAAGTCAGAAGGCACTTGGTACGAGAGAACGAGAAAAAGTAAATCACAGTTGTTGGAACTACAGATGACGCCACGGAAAAGACTGCCTGCATAGTCTGAACAGAAAAAAAGAAAGTTCAAAGTGTTTTCACGCCGTTCCAGAAAAATAGTACGTCTTGTTCTTTTTCCTGGTAAATATACTTAATGATAGTAAACTCTTGTGTTTCTCTTAAAAAACAACGCTTTTTTTCTTCAATCTGCATCAAAAGTTGAAATAAACTGAGTGTATATATTTGCTTGCCAAGGAATTCTATTGGCCGTTGGTCCATTGAGAAAGACGAAGTGGCGCTTGTTGTGTGAGTGGTGTCCTCTAGAGGCCAGAGCCAAACGGTGGCTCGGCCTGAGATGGCTGGAAGGGGTGTTCGTGTTTGCAAGGCAGTGCTGGACCCGTATGCTACCTGGCCCTCAGGCTCTGTAACACACTGTAAACGTCCGTCTCTTTGCTCAGGTCTTCAAACAGTGGCAGTAAATCCAGCAGCTCGGTGTCTGTCATGTCATCAAACCACGACTGCACCGGCACCTGCAGACACACACACACACACCATTACAAGACGAAGCTGAAAACACTCTTTTTTTAAGCTAGTAGCTTTAAACAATAAAAATACCATTTGCAGTTCTTTAGATTATGCAAAGAAAATTGTTTTTATTAAGAACCATTTATAAAGCATAAGAAACCCCTTGAAAGGAATAGTTACCCAAAAATAAAAATTCTTATGACTTTATGCAGAACAAAAGAACATATTTTAAAGATTTTAAATGACATGAGGGTGAATAAATAATGATAGATTTTTCAATTTTAGCTGAACTAACCCTTAAAGAAACACACAGAAAAGACTTTAACAGCTAGCAAGACTGAAGGGTGAAATTTCTAAATGTGTTCAATAACTGATGCTTTTTTAATGTGTTTTCAAGCTACTTGTTCTGTCCCTTTGAAAAATGTATATTTTTTCTGTCTCTTTATATAAAATTTTTTATAAAAGGTCTCTTTAGACCATTGATATCCTCCATAATACTGAAAATCCTTTTGTTTGTTTAAAAATATGGAAGTATGGATGCACAATTTGTGAAGAAAAAAAATGAATGGAAAAAAAAGTAATTATATATCAATATAATTATGTAATTATTATTGTTGTTGGTTTCTTATTGTATTATATTTATGGTGACTAAAAACACAATTAGAAACATTAGAACTGTAATATTTCACTGTAAAATAAAGTGTTAAAATATTAATAATTTATTATTATATTTTATTTTACAGTACAACTGTTAAATGTGTGACCCACATTCAGTCGTATATACTATATATACAGTTAGTATATAAATGAATATGTATATTATGTATATTGTATTTATATGTATATTTTACAAACGTGTGTGTGTGTGTGTGTTTTTAATATGGCAAAGCTTTTTAAATATCTGAAAGTACACTCAACATCAGTCAGTCAAGCATCATAATTTATGATAATCAAGTATCATTCAACTTTAGTATTAGAATTAAAACTTGGTAACCATATTTGAACACATATTAGTCATTTTAACTAAACTTAGGATTGGTGGTGCTACTTTTTTGGTCATTCAGTGTTAACGGAAAACTAACAATAATACCGGTAAGATAATAATACTACAAATTCTACTAATAAGAATAATATAAATGCACTAAGGATTAACAAGCTGCTGGATTCATGAATATTAATCAGGTTGCGTGCGTTCGCTTGAAATGATTCACTGAAATCAAAACAGGGACGATAATAGTTGAGCGTCAGCCAATGAGATTGTTGTTTGCGCATTAGCTCCGCCCACTACCAGAGAACCCGGCAGTTCACAGTTTACGGTACATCAAATACAGGTGTGCTGTGCATCCACTGAGATGAATTGAAAAATAGCACAGATCGCTTGATGGAGTGTGAAACTCTGCAGCACTCGGTCAGTGTGTTCGGCGAGTGAAAATTTATCTGTGCTAAACTTACACTTAGCCTCCAAACACACACTGGCGAGTAAAATCTGAGAATTTATTAGCCAGTGGCTCCATTTAATCGCAATGTAGAGGGTTGGCAACCGACTTATTTTGCCACAGGCTTTAATCAGCACCTTCAGCTCATTAGCTTGAATACAGAATAACACCTTCTCATCCAACAGGAGGGATGTAAGCGTGTGTAGGAGGTGACTGCACTGAGGTACAGTAGTATCTGTCTGACTGCAACTTCCTCCTCAGGTCTCTCGCTACACACAGTCTATAATTGATGAGAAGTTTTGACAAATGAGTGTAAAGTGCCAGTGGCTGGGTTCTACCTCATTAGTTCCACTGGAAAAAATTATTCTGGGATAAAGACATAAATTCATGTACTAGGAGTCAACATGCAGTCTATATTATATAGCAATAGTGCATTCTGAAACTGTAATGTCAAATCAAATGCAGCTGAGGTCCACAGTGACACATACAGCGTTTTCTGGATGAAAGATGTAGGAGGCAGGTGAGTTGTCCACTATGATGACTTTGTTGAGCTCTCGGCCCAGTCGGCTGAGGTCTTTGACGTAGTTCCCCCGGTGGAACACACAGGATTCCCTGAAGAGCCGTGCCCTGAACACACCGCACCGGTCCAACAGGTCTGCTACAGGGTCAGCATACTGCAAGATCAAAATAAAGATGAAACAATACAACAATCACACTCGGACCAGACAAACTAACTTTTCCTGCCTGCATTTATTCATAGAAGAGATCAGCATTTTATCTCTGTCCTGAATTGAAAAAATGGCAAAAAAAAAAGAAAGAAAGAAATAAGTGTAATCAAAAAATAGTAAAGAAAAGAATATATGTATATTTAATAGATATTAAATACATTTTAAAAAATTTAGCCATTTTTAAAAAATGTAATATTTATTGCAAAAATATATATTACAAAACTGCAGCAAAGCAGTTTGGCCATAGAGTGTCAGTAGCACTCAAGCATGCTATTCTTGCTAAATAATAATAACAATAATAATAATAAAAATTAAAAATGAAGGAATTCAAAATACTTAAATTAATTCAAATATATAAAAATAAAATAAATTTAAAAAATATTTTCCATATCTGACTCAAATCCAGCCCCCCCCCCCCCCCAAATAATAAACAATGACTTATACATTTATTATTTATAAATTACTTATAAATAATAAATAATTTTTTTTCAAACTCAATCCAAAAAATATATATGGATTTTCGTTCATGGATTTAAATCTGATTGATTCCCCCCAGCTTTTTTTTTTTTTTTTGTATTTGCAATAAAATAAGATGCCATTCTACTTTGACAAGGAAGCAGTTTTCTTGCTGCTGAAAATGAACATTTGGCAGGAAAAGCATTTTATTTTAACACCAGTGGTGTATAAAACATCTCATGAACAAGATAAACAATTATCAGTGCATGAACCAAACTCACTGCAAACTTTCTGACACATTCCCACACATCATTTTTTATTACATAGGTATATATAAATTACACACAACAGCAAAATAGCTCTAAAAGTTCCTCGGAGAGTATCTCACAGGAGACGGATCCTGTGAGCTCCACTGACTTCACTCCATCACTTATTTGCATAACGTTCAATTTTTCTCAACTATGTTGAATCTCTGAGCTCATGAACATTAGAATGCTAACATTGTCAGATTTTACTGAAAATTACTTCCTTTGCTAAGTCGAGGCTGTAAAATATTGACTACCTGACCAAATATTGAAAAATACTGACTAGAAATTGCAAGCTGTTAGTTCTAAAGATGGTTTATATGCAGTCTAAAGAAAGCTTAGGAAATCTTACCTTAGCCAGGCTGGCTGTAAAAAGCACACATTCAAACAGTTCGCCCATTTTCTGCAGAAACTCATCCACGTGAGGCCTCTTCAGTACGTAGACCCAAACAAACAGCTATTACTGATGGAGATCTGAAGACATTGAATTTTCAACAAACCTCTTTGTAGAGTTTCAGTCTTCAACTTGTAGTTCAGTTGCTGCAACCCAGTGCAAGTAACCAAGAACAGGCCAACCCTGATCCACAAAGCCTATCCTGGATTACTTGAACCAGGTACCAGCCACTTCGCAGATGTTTTCCAGCAACAAACGAGCCATATTGACTCACACACAGATTTACAATCAACACACTTCAGACTCCCCTCCAGTGTGTTTACTCTTTCGGCTGTGTTCAGACTGGTGACATTTGTTTACTTCAAGTTAGTTACCTCGAGCGTGTGCTGTTGACTACATCGTACCCAATGACTCGAGGAGAATGATAAAAAGGAAATGAGTTCAGATTCAGACTGTGATTTAGCATGAACCCTTTGGGGCCACTCACATATTACTGCTTCTTAAGAGATAAAAAGGAAGACAAAAAACTGAATAAAAATACGAAGCCTCAGAGGACACATGTTGGAAAGAGTAAGATATCATTAATGCTGATGTCTTAATACAGCAGAGAATGCACAGAACAATAAGATGGATTTTATGTTGAAATTATTAAAAAAAAATTACAGGAATATTTCAGGTTCAATAGAAGTTAAGCTTGATGTGACAATGTTGATTACAATAAAAATGAATTTCTACTTTTCAATCTATTTATTTAAAATAAGCAAAAATTGAAGTTACAGTGAGGCACTTATAATGTAACTGAACAGGGTCAATGCATAACTGTTAAGACAATATAAATTCACTTTAAAAATGATCACAGTTTTAACAGTAAAACTCCTACATCTAATTGGTTAATGGTAAACAGTTTACAGTAAAATACTGTTTCAATTTTGGGAAGTAAAAAAAAAAAACTTATCAATTATGAACATTAGGGTTTTGTGTTACATTTTATGTTGTTTATTTTATTTGTATGTCACATGTTAAAATGATGCTGTTTTGTATGACATCAAGCACCTATTAGTATTTACCTCGGCTTATGAACAAGCTAGTTGTGTCTAACCTTCACCATCTGTATTTTTAAGGTGGTTGTCAGTAGATTATAAAATGCAAAAAACAGCTTTACTAATTTGATGTAGTAACATTGTTACAGTTAATAAAATAACAGTTAATAGTTTTTTATTGTACATTAAATTTCAATCTGTAAAACCAAAAAAGTTGCTATCGTATTTTTTACAATAAATATCTGGCAATGCAACTGCTTTTTTTATTTATTTTTTACTACATTTTTACAATATAGTAGCCACAAGATTACCTTGTATGGAACACGTAATATTCCTTTAATTTCAATTTATGACATAGGTTGTCAAGGTTACCGTGACATAGCAAGACAAAAAACACAGTCCAGATTCAAAGGGGGCGAGAGCTTTGTTAATAATCCGTTGCTGACAAAGTGTGAACATTTACCCATGGCTACATTTGAGCCCATTTGCACAGTACCTGATGAACTGTTCCGTCAATCTCCACAGGAACTATAAAGTCTGCGTTGCTGATGGGCTGCAGGCACAAAACAGGAAATCACACATTAGGAGCCTGTTTGAAACCGACTGTAAGCATGTTACAGCTGTATGAGCTGCGCTGTTCTCTGAGAGAGCCAGAGGGAGGCATGCACCGCTTCACAGCTACCTGTAGTCAAGACTTTCAATTAGACTTCTTTGAGTGTGTATGTGCATGAGTGTGTGCATTTGAGCGTGTGTGTTTCTGACAGCTGACTGCATGGAGCTGGAACTGCATGCGTCTTTGAAAAGAGACTTGATACGCTTTTAAAGAAAGCGGAGGGGGAGAGAGGAGGAGACGTGCTGTAGAGCACTGGGAGATGATGAAAGAGACGCAGCGGGTGGCTATGAGCTGTCTTATTGCAAACAGAGAAAGGGAAAGGAAGATGAGGGTGAGAAGAGGAGAGAAAACTTTTGCTCTCTGCACTTTTCAAGGGCTCACTGAAAACAAAGAAATTCTTTGGATCTCAGTTTTGATTGGACGGCAGAGGAGCAGGCTCATCCAATATCTGATCTGGTTTGCATAACATCATGACTGTGATGGATAGTTTCATTTACAACTGGCAGACTGCAGAACATAATATTCTTAATCAGTCTTTGTTTTGAAATAATTAGTTTTGTATTTTACTAATATAATTTTGTTTACCATTTAACTCGTTCTTGTTTTCTAAACCATAAATTTACAGATCATTTTATGCTTAAAAGGGTATGAAAAAAAAAAACACATAAAAACTCACATATTTTTTTTATTATTATTAATAAAAAAAATCATAATATAATAATAATTTTTATACTGGAAAACAAGATAAACCATTAAGAAAATGATTTTTCTCAGTTAACTGTTTGAATATTTGTCTAGAAATACAGTGGACAGATTTTTGAATGTTTCAGTAATTTAATGTCTGTCTGAAATAAATATTTAATGAAGGGACTGATTTCAGATCAGTTTTCACAGTCAACTGATTTACACATCAGTTCATAATATGGCCAACAGGAGGAGTGGGTGATCTATATGAATGGGGATTGTGACAGTGGCACAGCAGTATTTATTAGCTAGAAAAAAAAATGCATAAGTATGTATACATATATGTATTTATGTATGTGTGTACGTGTGTGTATATATAAACCAAACTCAACATATAAATTGTAGTTGGAAGGGGTCTTACATAACCCTAAAGGAGTTAATTTTGTAATACATGGCTACTTACCACATAAGAAAATACATTTGTAGATTAAAGTAATGAAATTATTTTATTATGTGAGGAAAAAATATGTGTTTTGAAACTAGAATACTGTAGGTGATCGGCAAAAATATTATACAAAAATATTCTGACTGATGAAAATCAAGAATGCCATACAGCCATTTATTCAAAATATTTAAACAACTCAAATTATTATATATAATTATATATATATATATATATATATATATATATATATATATATATATATATATATATATATATATATATTATAAAGACAAAGGCAATGAAGTACAGACTTTTGGTCAATATTATAAAATAAGTGTTATGTCCATGTCTAAAACTTAAAAAATCCATTGCATAAAGGAAAAGAAAAACATCTATTGAAAATATTCAATAATAATAAACACTCGTCAAGTATGGTCACGGTCAAACCGTTTTTGTGTAACTGTGAGCATATCTTTCCAATGTGATGAGTGTGTATGTGGGTGTGTGTTTTGGTGTCAGGATGGGTGTATATGTGCGTGTATGCGAGGTTGTGAACGCGCACAAAGGCATGCATCCCTCTCTCTGGGCCTCTTTCTCTCAGTCGCCGCCTTTCTCTCTTCTCTGAGCAAAAACAGGAGCTGCCAGGCAGACATTTTAAAGGAGGACAGGCTTAACAAAACACAGTTATTAGTCTTAGAGCAAACACATTCAGTATCTGTCTCTGTCTTTCTCCTTTGGGAGCAGGGATGTATCCAGCTGTGGAAGACATGTATGCATTAAGCAGGATGTGTGTACATATGTTAATGTAGAGTGATTGTATGTAATCAACTGGACATAGTTGTTTATTTGACCGGGTGTGTGAGAGAGAGAGAGCTGAAAAAACAGCCTTAAACCAAGATGCAGAGAAGTGGGTCACTGCGCTCAGCAGGTGGCTCCCCGAAGCACTACTTTCTAGGGACCAGACAAACATTTAATCTCGGAAGAGGATTTAATTCATTTGGGACTTCAAATCCACCCCAACAACCAAAAAAATTACTGCCAATGCCTTCTGTTATGCTGTCTTAGGTTGCTCAAATTATTTATCTGGCCACTCAAAAACAATGTGCAGGAGGGAATGTTCTAAATTTGCTTTATGTTTATTTAGAAATGAGGCCTAAAATGGAAGCTCTGTCCCAAAACCTACTGAGCTTCTAATGGAGCATTCAAATAGGATGAAACAGGATCTCATAAGTGACCGAAATGGAATGGAACTCCATACAAATAACACTCTGCATGAGACCTGCTTCACAATTGATTCCAATAGAGTTTGATATTAGCATGTTGCTATGTTAACACATAACACTCTTATTACAATGCATAACAGACAAAAATTGGTTAGAATAATCTATTTCTAATTACACTGAACTATTTTAAACTATTTTTTTGCCAGTCCTGAATGAAAAACATGCATTCATGATCAACATTTTGCCCGCATTCTCCACCATCTTTGATTATTGTGTATTCTGGGATTTCCTTCTTTGCAAAAGATAGTTATGGCACTAAATTTAGCCACAACAAGTTATCTTAGGAGGTACTCACCCTTGTGTCTTTCCAAACCCGTTAGATCTTCGTTCATCTTCACAACACAAATTAAGATATTTTTCATAAAATCTGAGAGGTTTCTGACCCTGTATAGACAGCAATGGAACGGACACATTCAAGGCCCAGAAACATAGTAAGGACATATAGTCCATGTGACATCAACCATAATGTTATGATGTTACGCGATTACTTTTTGAGTGCAAAGAAAACATTCAACAATTTCTTCTCTTTCATGTCAGACTCTGCTGCTGCATTTTGACAAGAATACCACAGTCTTTGAATGAAGTTATTTTTGTTTTCTTTGCACACAAAAAGTACTGGCGTAGCTTCATAACACTGCAATTGAACCGCTGATGTCACATGGATTATTTTTTCGATGTCCTTACTACCTTTCTGGGCCTTGAACATATCAATTGCATTGCTCTCTATGCAGGGTCAGAAAGCTCTCGGATTTCATCAAAAACATCTTAATTTGCATTCTGAAGATAAAAAAAAGTCTTACGTGTCTGAAATGACATGAAGGTGAGTAATTAATGACATAATTTTCATTTTTGTGTGTACTATCCCTTTAAGATGCCTACTTTTTAAAAAGGTCCCTACATAGGCAGCTAACTAAGTTTTAAATTATATTTAGCAACACTTGGCGCCATTCAAATTAAGAATGGCAATGGTTGCCAGGGTACCGTAAAACTGATTAGCAAGGCATATGCCACTTATTCATTGCTATATGAAGTATAATAAGAAAACTGTAGCATTCGTGGTTATGTGTGTGTATTCAGAAGTACCTTGAAAGAGCTGTGCACGAGGGTCTCGTCCAGGTCAATGACCACACAGTTCTTGCCGTAATCATTAATGCTGACCTCAGGCAAGAGGTATTTGGCTGGAGGCTGGAGGAAATATGGCACAGATGAATACATGGAGGAGAGAACAGCAAACAAGCAGTTCACTGAAGGATAAAGATGCCTACTTATTTATATCAGCCAGACATTCAGAGTTATAATCAAAAGCTATGGGCCCTTCTCCAATGAGACACAACATGCACTGGAGATTGTTCTGTTGTTGTCCCAAATGAATCCCAAATGATGTACCAGGATCTGGTGGTTTTGGATAACCTTGAAACAACGATCATAGCTTTGTGTTAAAGTGACTGTCCCCCCTGGTTTGGCTTCACTGCCAAGTCGTGTTGCCTAAGCACAAGCTGCCTCTGTAGATGGTCTGCCAGTAACGGGAATGAGATGTCCTTTACTAAGCCTGACCTGAGGGAGGCAGATGGGGTTGCCTATGGGAGCATAACACACTCTCACATATCTAAAGATGCAAGCAAAGTCATACACAGCACATGCAGGCATGCATAATTCATGCACATTCACAATAGTAATATGCCAAATATTCTTTACATATGCATTTCTGCACGAGTGTGGAGGAAAGGTCATGGAGGACAGTGCATGTGCTGGATGATTTATCTGTGCCGGTATGAATCTGCTGGAGTCCTCTATGACCTTTCACTGCCAACATTTCCACCTCATCAGGTTTGAATAACTATTTGCAATTTAAATGAAATTAAACTACATTAAAGTTTAATTCATTATTAATGTAATTCACAATTATTCCAGTATGTACTTTAAGCATATAAAATGTCAAACCTATAGCCCATAAAGTGAGTCTCAGTGTATGATCTTAATATCAGGAATACCAACAATATTTTTTTTATGTTATGACCAATAACAAGCTGATATTTTGTCTGGATAAATAAAAGTATATAATAAGTTTTTATATAAAAAACAAAACAAAAAAACTTTTATTAAAATGAAATTGTCATGTAAATTTTGATTTTTGGATGAACTTTTCCTTCAAGGCATTGCAATATTAAAATCTACAGTTTGTAAAATAGATATTTATTTTCAGATTTCCAAAAGATTACATTAACAGTGTTTAAAAAATGAACTTTGAATTATTCGTGATTAAAGACTGAGTGTAAGATGACAGCAAATGCAAAAAAAAAAAAAAAAATAAGGGAAATGAGCATGCACAATTCAATATCCAATATTCACCAATACTAATAATTAATATTTACAAAATAGGTTTACTATATAGAGTTTTACTATCACTGAGGGAACATTCGGTTCCCACATGGATACACAAACAAGACCACACAGATGGTCAAATTTATGCATGCTCCATGAGTACAGGCAATTACATCATAACATTATAACTTTGAAGACTTTATGGTTTTCAAACAATGCTATAACCATAATTGAAGCCTCATGCCGTGTCAGTCAATGCCAGCATTCATTTCATGGCTTTCAAACACATACGATTTATCACTTGCTTGCATTATGATAATCAGTTTGCTCTGAGTGAAAAATGACAGTCAACAGTTTGTGGTTCACTAAATTCCCAACTTAACCTTTTCCCAATCCAGACACTTTCAAAATGCATTAGAGAGAAGATACTGAAAGCCTGACATCATGCAGTTGAAAATTTCAGTCAGTAGTGTCAGCCAGTGAGAGCAGGAGGATCTGGAAGCATGCAATGACACATTCCAGGCTGTCATCTTAGAAAACACCAGCAGATCCGAGGTTTGATTACATTACACATAAAACTCCTGCCAGCGTTTTCTCAGTGTGGATGCTCAGATTTTTGCTGAGCAGGCAGAGGCAGGTGGAGTGTGTTTCAGGATTTGGGTCTCCCCTATCTCAGGCTCAGCGTGAAGGCCTGGCTCAGATCAGCAAACCTCACTGCACGCTCTTCCTCTAGTAGGTGCAGTGTGGGATGATTTAACCTTCGGAGACTGCTGTTGTCCTCAAGTACAGCTTAATGTTATCAGCACTACCAGTCTGCCAATTACATAAACCATGACTTTATAACCAGGTTTAAGACTAAATGAAATAACATTCGCCACATATTTAAAGGGATAGTACACCCAAAAAGACTCATGTCATTCCCAAACAGTATGACTCTTCTTGTGAAACAAACATAAAAACGTCTTTTGTCCACACAATGAAAGTCAGTGGGGTCCAATCAGTGTTGTTTAGGACTAAATTGTATGGAATACCGGTTTCTTTCTGCCACTGAATAAAAAATTTAAAAGGTAATTGCAAGTTTTTCTCTCACAATTCTGACTTTTTTTTTCTTGCAATTGAATGTTTACATCATGGAGTTCTGCCTTTTTTTCCCCTCAGAATTGTGAGATATAAACTCACTAATGCCAGTTATAAAGGCAGAATTGCAAGATAAAAACTTGAAATTCTGACTTTTTTTTCTCAGAATTGTGAGATATATACTCACACTTGCACTGTACCAGGGAAAAAAGACTGATATGTACTCAGAATTGCGAGTTTATATCTCAAAATTCTGACTTAACTCGCATTTGCATGTTATAAAGTCATAACTGCAAGATATAAACTCACAATTCTGAGAAAAATAGTGAAAACTATTTAATTTTTTTTTAAAAGTCAAATTTGTGAGTTTATCTCTCACAATTTTTACTATTTCTCAAAATTGTGAGTTTATATACAGTTATAAATTTAAAACACGCAATTTCGAGTCGCAATTCTGAGTTTTTTTCTCGCAACTGAGTTTATATCACATAATTCTGAGAAAAAAGTCAAAACTGCAACTTTATATCCTGCAATTCTGACTTTATAACTCGCAATTGCAGGTTTATATATCACAATTCGGAGAAAAAAAGGCCGGCTTAGCGAGTTTGTATCATCAAATTCTGAGAGAAAAAAAGTCTGAATTGTGAGATGTCACAATTACCTTTTTTTTTTTTTTTGTAGCAAAAATGAAATCTTAATGAACAGGTGCTCACCGTTTCTAACTATATTACTTTCTGTGTTGATTCTGTCATACCTACAAAAAAGATCACCTTGTATCCCAATAATAAACCTTGGGTTATGAAGGAGTTAAAAATTATATTGAATATGAAGAAGGGAGTATTTCTGTCAGGAACTTATAAGGAGAAAAAAAAGATAAACAGGGAAGTTAAAAGGGCAATAAAAAATGCTAAAAGTAATTATAAAATAAGATTGAGGGTGTGTTTATGCAAGGTAATCTTAAAGCTGAATGGAAAGGAATTAAGAGTATGGGTGAAGTTAGTACATTGGTACTGAGAATTATGATACTAATTTTCTTCTATCTAATAAGTATAATGATTTTTTTTCTCATTTTAATACATCAGCTGTCGATGATGAGATGGCACTTTTTATAGATAATATCAGCAAGATGGCTCTTTTTAAAGATGATACTAGGTCTAAAATTTTTAAATTGAATTCATCTGATATTTTGAAACAGTTGAAGGCTACACTGCTTAATAAGGCCCCAGGACCAGATGGCATATTTGGTAAAACACTGAGTCACTATGCTGAACAGCTTAGTGGTGTTCTCCACTTACTTTTCAATCTTCTCTAGATCTAGGGCTGGTACCAGATTTGTGTAAAAGCTCAATTATTGTACCTATACCTAAAAAAGCAAAGCCAGAATTGTTGAATGACTACCGTCCTATTGCCTTGACTTCTTTGGTCATGAAGGCGTTTGAAAACGAGATAAAAAGAAGTATGTGATATCACGCTGGAAGAGGCGTAGAGGATGCAAAACTGTTTCTGTTGAATGCTCTCAGTCGACATCTGGAAAATAATGGAGCTTTTGTTTGTGGACTTTTCATCTGCATTTGATTTTTTCAACCTATTATTTTAGGGTAAAAACTTATTAGTCGGTTTAATAGTAACCATGGTTTAGTTTTATGGATTGTGAATTTTTTAACAGAAAGGTAAACAAAAGGTGAGAGTTAAATATTTCTATAGGTTTACCACAGGGCTGTGTACTTTCTCCTGTTCTTTTCATTTTATATTCAAATGATTGTCAGAGTTTGCACAATAATAGTTATTTGGTAAAAAATGCAGACGATACCATGCTTCTGTCTTTGCTGTCATATCCAGATCAGGAATATGATCCGTTTATGGTGTAATAGGATGAAATTGAATTTGAATGTGTCAAAAACGAAAGAGATGATCATCAATTTTAGTAAGAAATCACTTGCACCTCAAAGGATGGTCATTAGTGACACACCGGTGCATGTAATGGGAGAATACAATTATTTAGGAATGATTATTGATAATAGGCTGAAGTTTGATCAAAACACAGATGCAATCATTAAAAAGTCACATCAAAGATTGTATGTGTTGAGGAAACTGAATTCTTTTAATGTACAGAGTCATTCTCAGGACGTTCTAAAATTCATTTGCTGAAAGTATCCTGTCCTTTTCCTTTATTTGTTGGTTTTCCTTATTGTCTACAAAGAACAAAAATCATTTGCAAGGCATTGTTAATATGTGCTCAAAAATTGTAGGTGTTCCCTTGCGAAGTCTTAAATTTTATTATGAACAACAAGTGATGAAGATGGCACATAAAATTAAAGGAGACTGCACACACCCTTAGAATGATTATTTTAAGTGGATGCCCCTTGGGAGACGTTTAAGGTCAATTAGATGTTCCACAATTCGGTAC
Organism: Cyprinus carpio; assembly: GCF_018340385.1. Classification (NCBI taxonomy): domain Eukaryota; kingdom Metazoa; phylum Chordata; class Actinopteri; order Cypriniformes; family Cyprinidae; genus Cyprinus; species Cyprinus carpio. The sequence goes on from NC_056620.1 coordinate 13,377,779, forward strand.
AAATTTACTTTTGTGACTGAAGCAATACATTTATGTAATAAATCAAGTTGATTTAGATTTTTTTTTCTTCTTCCTCTTATGTATTTGGTGTATTTTGAGTATTTGTATATGTGTATTTAGTGTTGTTTATGTTAAGCACTACGAAAGTCTGAATTAATTGCCCCAAGGGGATTAATAAAGCCCTAAACTAAACTAAATTAATTTTTTTGCACCCTCAGATTCCAAATTTTTAAATAGTTGTGTCTCGGCCAAATATTGTATCCTAACAAACCATACATCAAATGGAAAGCTTATGTATACATCTCAATTTCAAAAAATGGACCCTTATGACTGGTTTTGTGCTCCAGGGTCACATATAAGGATATAAGTGATAGGGTAAATGTTAAACCCCATGAAAATAAACACTATACTGAAGCCACTTTTGTAAAAACACATTTGTGTCACAATAACAATTATCGTCATGTAATTAATTCAATTCATATGTTTAATCAATTAAAAGCCCAAGGTTTATTTCCTTCTGTCATTTATGTACAATATGTGGCTGTTTTCCAAGATGCTGCATACTTTATGTGGGTAGCTGACAAATAGGCAGCAAAAAATGTTTTTGTTTTTTGAAAAAAAAAAAAATTTTTTGCAAAAGAAATGCATATATTTATGTAGTGTAAAGTCTGATCTTTGAGAAAATATAAAGCAAATCTGAATCTAAAAACAAATCTGTGGTTATTTTATGTGGACCACACCATAGGACATTACGTCACATTAAAGGACAGAAATAGTAGTTATTAAAGTATTTCTATTTTATTTTGAACACGTCAAAGGAGAAAGAAATTTTAATTTTGATACAAACAATATCAACATGTTTTTTAAACAAAACAAAAAAAAATTTTCATCAACAAAATTCAGTCTCTTAGTCAATCAGTATGTTACTGAAACTCTTCTAGCCCCCGGTGCAAGTGCAGCCAGCTAAATATGATTGATATTCAAACTATATTCATTAAGATAAGATAAGATTTAAACTATATGGCTACCCTTTTTAAGGCATCATTTTGATTTATTTACTTTCTGCATCGTTCTCTTAGGATCTCCTCCCTTCTGTGGATCCCTGTTCATTTTTCTGTATTCTCTAAAATTTCCATATTCTCTCTCTTCCACTAATTTCTCTCCCTCAATTCTTTCTGTCTCAAAAACAAAATATCACATTTATGACACTTTATAACAGTACAAGTTTTCTGTAAAAACATCAGAAAATAGTTTAATTAATGATATTCTTGCATTTAAGAACACTGAAAATGATCAAAAAAGAATAAAAAGGAGTGAAACAAATCTTATTTAATTATTTAAAATACTTTTTAAAGAGACCTTGTCCTCTAGTGTGACATCTACACACTCTCATGATACACCACGACAGTCACACCATAGGACGTTTCAGCCTTTTTCTGTCAATTAATGACCTTGCTATTCTGAGCTAACCTGTCATTAGAGATTAGCAAGACACATTTGCATGATTTTCCATGATTATGTAGTTTAACATGCAGTTTTTAATTAAAAAATATAATTTAGGGGTGTCACACCAAAGGACAACAAAACATAACACTTTTGTAGTGGTTCCAAAAAGTTAAATAATTGAACAATTCTGAGAGAAAAATTTACCATGTGCATGTGATGGGCTTCACAGGGGGCTTCAGTAACACAATCATGAATGGGGTCCTGCAGTTAATTAAAGTTTTTTTTGGAATTGGCCGATTTAAAACTAGGATATGGTGTCACACCAGAGAACATGGTTTTCAGAGACAAAATATATCAAGTTCCTAAGTTTTCAGAAATTTATGGATGAAAATAAATGACTGGTATTTACTAAAACAGACACTTGTACAATTATGCCGGAGGTATTTATTAAACTTTTTATGCTTTTCTTTTTCATTTATTAAAGTTGTAATTTATCGAACCATGCTTGAGACAGTCACACCATAGGACATTTTGAGATTTGGCTCAAAAATGAAAAAAAAAAAAAATCGAATAACACTGCAGCTTTTATAACAACAGTTCCATATAGAACAAAGAAATGTTTAACCATTTACTGCATTTTAAATAATGACAATATTAATTATATTAATTTTTATCTTGTGGGACAGTGAAAATGCCATGTCACGTCAACAACCCATGTAAAGTGGTGTAGAAGCTAAATGCATCCCGGAAAAATAAAGTCAGGCAGGTTTCTCTCAAGAGATGAAAATATATGCATAAGCATGCAGGCAAATTAAAAAAGATAATACATACACTGGGAATAGGGATGACCTGGACCTGATCACACTGAGAAACAAAACCAGATAAAAAGAGAGAAAACAATAAAAAGAAAGAAAACAAAACGGAGGAAGAGAATCATCAAAAAGAAAAAAAAACCAAGCACAACAAACACGACACTGTGAAAGCAAACATCGCAACAGAGATTACGAACAGTAAGTTCTCTGTAAGAGCTGTAAAACACAGGGTTCGTTTTAAGTGTCTGTGGGTCTAAATCAGGGCAGCTTCAAGCACATGCAGATGTAAAATAGCAGGACATTCCTCTGCAGATCGCGAGTTATTTGCAGGCAAACATTGGCGGTAATGCGATCGGATTCAGATCCATTTATAGCTGCCTGTACCTGCTTTGGCAGCACACATGAGTGTTTGTGGAGCGCTGTGGCTTAAAGTTTCACCACGGACAGTGAGGTCATTTCACACGGTACACTGCCCATCGTTTGTGTGTGTGTTTGGATGTGTGCAAGAGACAGAAAGAAAAAGTAAGAGACAGAAAGAGAGTAAAAACACACTAAACAATAAGCACAAGATACTAAATGTGCTGAAATAACTCTACAACATGAGTATTTACTGCAAAGTGCACTCTCTAAGTTTTTTTATAAATATTGTGGCAGTCTTTTAAGTGAACAAGACATCTTGTGTGAAAATAAGAATCCGATAAAAGGGGTTTACCAAGATAACGCAAGTTGTATTCAGCTGGTCATGTGATGTCAACATGGCTGCCCCCATGAGGTGGTCTGCTCCACGTAAAATAAAACAGCTTTTATTAGGCTACTGATGGACTGGAGTCTTTGTGATGAGTGTGCAAAAAAAAAAAAAAAAAAAAACCCACCCAAAACCAAAAACAAGAACAAAACAAGAAAAATAAACCATGAAACTAAATAATAAAAATAAACCAATAAAGGGTAATTGTGAGTTTTTATCTCACAATTCTGAATTGTGAGATAAACTCTCAATTGCAAGTCCAATTCTGAGTGGAAAAAAAGACCGACATGTTCTCAAAATTGCAAGTTTATATCTTACAATTTAGAATTCAGAATTGTGAGATATAAACTCAAGATAAAATAAAATAAAATGTCCCTTTATTTATTGTGAAAGAACTGCCACACAGGGATCAAGTACATGACTTGTTTGTACCATCCCAGTGTAAAGTTTTATTGCTCAAATGTTGCCAAATGTTTTAGATTTCTTGGTTGTGTTTCCTTTTTTGTCTCAGTTGTTTCTTTTAAAATGACTTAGAAGAAGCAGAAATAAGCGTGTTAAAATTAATTAGCTTAGTTTATTTCTTGTAAGAATTTGATGAGAAATCACAGACTATTGACTGCAGTCAGGCTTAGCTGGTCTCAGTTGAATTTGAGATTTTTTCTCAGGAGAACAATCTGAAAATCAGGAGCAAACGTCTCAATTTGATTTTGCTCCCTAGGAGAAACAACTAAGATATTAAAAAGATCTCATTTGTGCTTTTTACTTTTCAACATGGTGACCTGTTTTGCATAATTACTTTATTACCCGAAAACAGCATAGATGACATGCAAATTAACAACACAATCAGCAGGCGCAATGCATTCTAAGTGTAAGTGTGTTCACCCTTAAGTATACATAGCCAATGGGAGAAAGAGAGAAAGAAAAGGAAGGTGGGGAAGGAACACACTGGGCAGCAAGTAATCAATCACACAAGACATACTTTATTGGAATTAAAGAAGCAGTTCAGGAATTTGAGAGAAAGAATGTATGTGTATGTGGGTGGGTGGAAATTGAAGAATGTGTGTGAGGGGAAGCGGGCCCATCTTTTCTAGAACTGGATGGTAAACATCACGGCGGGTTCACAGAGTTCGGAACAGCTGGAAAACTTTGCGGTGTGGACACGGGAACAGCGTGCACAGAGCCTGCATTCGGGCGCAGCTCGCAAACAAGAAAAAAAAAACTCAGCTAAACCGAGAGTTTGCTAATAAACAGAATTTATTCTGAGCTGGAACAACATTAGCAATTCAAACGCAGTAACTTAAACTCTACCATTTCATGCATTCATTACTGAAGGTTTTCATGCCGTTAAAACTGTCGTTAGAGAAATAAATGAGGCCTCACCTTTGGAGGGCTGCTGTTCTCCTCTGCAGGTGGAGGGAGGGAGCAGGTCTTGTTGTTGGTGGCTGGTGGTTCCGCATTATAGTCCCGGAAACAGCAGAAGAAGGGACTAAAGATACTTCTGTTCCTGTGTTTCTTTAAACTGCTGTTGGACTGGGAGACTGTGACAGAGAAAAACACACACACACGTTGGTCACTGCAATGCACAAACTGTTCAAAACATCTGGGGCTTTACCTTCCCTGCCCTGTAACTTAAAACCCGTCGTCCTCACATACAGCGCACATTCACGAAGGAGGTCGTAACGAGTGAAAAAACAACGGTCTGTCAGAGTTTGCTTATTGGTTACCGTGCACAGCTCACATGACCGAACAAGTGTGCAAACAGTTCCTTTTGTGTATTATGGTACACAGAACGCATCTCCATGGGCGACTCTGTCACCTTTGCCCCCTACGCTTGCATGCCTGCTGTTCTGTGATTGCATTCCATGAATACAACAGCACGTCATAGTGCACAGCAATATGTCTTCAAGTACAGTTACACAACCTGCTTTAAATTGGAAAAAAAAAATGCAAATCAGACATTGTACATGCTAAATGTAAGGAAGACATGTTTAAGCTGTTAGACGGTGGGTCTAAATTTAGTGTAACTGTGCATGAACATATGCATGATGTCAAGGGTCACAGTAAAATAAATTAAATTAAATGAAATACAATAAAATTGTGCATTTTATTGTAGAAGAACAGTCTGCATAATCCCAAGGTTTGCACAGTACCAAAATAAAGAGCCCAGAATAAAGGTATAACCCTTTTCAAATAAAACAAAACATAACATGTGTTTACATTATCTCAAAACAAAACTCACAACAAAAATCAAAACAGAAGAGCCTTTTTCAAATAAAACAAAACAAATTCTAAAGACGAAACAAAGCAAAACAAACAAAACAACAAAAAACTAAAATGATGTCCTCTTTATTGTAAAAGTACAGTCACGGAAGGTTTACATGATCCCAAAATAAAACAAAACAAAACAAAAACAAAAAAATCAAAACAAAACTCACAACAGACCAAAAATCAAAACAGCAGCTTTCCTTATAAAGTGAAAGACGTCACACAGGGTTTGCACAATTCAAAAATAAAAGAAGAGCCTTTTACAAATAAAACAAAAAAACAAAAACACATTTTAAAAATCAAACAAAGCAGAACAAACAAAGCAACAAAATAAATCCACATATTATGGCATCTTTATTTTAAAAGAACAGTTACAGAAGGTTTATATGATCTGGAAACAAAACAAAACAAAACAAAACAGAACACAACAGATCAAAACAGCAGCTTTCCTTTTAAAGTAATCCATCTGTCCATCTCACAATAATATTCTGGTTATGGGCACATATGTGCATGATATTTTGGCCAGTAACTGCAGGAACTACACAAACAGTACTATGAAAAGAAATACTGAATATTTGCAAAGCTACATCACTTGGTTACACTCCAGTTGATTCCTGGGTAATAAACAGAAAGACTGGACGACAGAAACTGGCTCTCCATAGGTGATCTAATGAGGCATGCAGGCCAGGTATTGTTATTGGAAGAACAGGTCGCTCTTGACAGCAGCAGACGTTTGGCAAAATAGAGGGGGTAAGCAAAACACATGGAAAATGTCTTTTTTGTTAAATTGAGTAACAAAAGGCTCAATCACTGATGAATGAGAAGTCGGTCTAGATGTGTCTTTCTAGTCATACTGCTATCTTGTGACCTGCTGTGTGTTCAAGTGACACAGTACAGATAGGGTTTCATGCTATCCAGGTCAGTCGTGAGGGCCAATTGCTCTCATTGTTGCAGTAATGCCTGTTGTTACTGCACCTTAAAGTGCTAACAATCAACCAATTATACACTTTCAATAAATCAAGAACTACTACAGTGCAGTACAATCTTCTAGCAGGAAAACCTGGCTAGTTTAGCCTATTATTTGTTAATATATTTGTGAATATTAATATAATTGTTCAGGTAATCAGTATGTTTTAAAAGCTCTTTTAGTCCATGCATGTCTCCTATGTATACAGTATGCGTATTTTAAAGGATAAAAATATATTTATTTAGATATTTAAAGGCATGATTCAGTGACAGACATTTTTATTTATAAAATAAAAAATAAAATAAAAAGGTATTATTCCTGTTTATTTGAAATACATCAACACAAGATAGAAAATTGAGTGTGTAAAAGCAGTAAGGATTTTTTTTGTGTGTATTAAAAGTATCATGCATATAATTTTACTCAATACTATACTCATGCGCTTATAACCTGAGCCATGTAATAGTTTATATCAAGACATATTATATAGACTTTCTCCCCATTTATCAAATTTTATGATTATAAAATGTGACCCTGGACCACAAAACCAGTCATACGTAGCACAGGTATAGCCAAAAATACTTTGTATTCTTTTATGCCAAAAATCATTAGGATATTAAGTAAGATCATGTTCCATGAAGATATTTTGCAAATTTCCTACCATAAATATATCAAAATGTAATTTTTAATTAGTAATATGCAATGCTAAGGACTTCTTTTGGACAATTTTAAAGGCAATTTTCTCAATATTTTTTGCACCCTCTGATTCCAGATTTTCAAATAATTGTATCTCAGCCAAATATTGTCATATCTTAACAAACCATACATCAACGCTTATGTATTCAGCTTTCAGATGATGTATAAATCTCATGATATAAATCTTATGACTGGTTTTGTGGTCCAGGGTCCCAAATGAGTGTAAGCTAAATTAGTTCACTTGAATTTGTATTTTATCTAATTATGTAAGGTTTGTGTTTCTCTAAAACTTTTTGTGCCATTAATGGTCTTGGCCAGGTACAGTATCTCTTGTCTGAAAGCTTTTAAATCTCAGCGTGTCTAACCACTTTACATAAAGGTTAAATAAAAATAAAACCTGTGAGCCAAGCGGGCCTCAATCTCATAATGGAAGAAGCATTAGGGTAATAGCATACAGCATCTGTCTGATTACTGCTATTGGAAAACACATAAGGTCACATCAGACCATGAGCTGTACCGCTTCCTGTGGCCCGGTACAGCTTGATGAGGTTGACAATAACTCAGTCCAGCCCAAGTAATTCAGTCCTTATGATGATCCCCAAACAACAAGCTTTGGCTACAACCATTATTAACCACCTGTATGAGTACAACATGTCACTTGCTAATATTTTTTACAAGTAACTGCATTAAAAGTGAGGCAAGATTAGGGATGTCAATGATTAATCGATGATCGTTTAATTGTCGATAAGAGATGCGATCGATTAAAGCTAACGATGGTCGATTAAGCAATTTCATTTTGGGCTGCGTGCGGCTCATGTGCAAAACACATGCAAGCGGCTGTGAGTGACGGTGACCGTATATAAATGCATTCATAATAGTTCGTTCATAATGTACAAATTAAGCTTTCAATGCGATTTAAAATTTAACCAGAACAAAGCCGCGTAAATGCAGCATTAGGCTCAAAACGGTATCCAAAAGCATGGTCGCGATGTAACATTTTCCAGCTAACCAATTCTTCTTCTAATAAACAAAGCTTTTATACCATACTTGTCAATCAGAGCTCATAATTTGTAAATAAATAATTGCTGGATTCAAAACCGCAATTAAAAGGTGCTGTGACCGTTACGTTTCTCCGGTGCATTCACTTATGTCACTAAACGGCGATGCCACAACTAAAAGCACTTTTAAGGAATATATCTTACTCCAAAAATTTTTTTTTTTTAAATGTTTCAGCTCTGCGATCGCACTGGCACCTCGCACACACACCCCACATATTCTAGCATATTCACAATTCAAACTTACGCAGTCTGTTCATTATCACAATAAAATACAGTCAACCAAACATATAAAAGGTTACACTGGTCAGTTTAAATTGACGTAGTATACCGGTCCACTCTGCTGTTATGCCATGATGTTTTGCTATATGCAAATGCGTGTAAAGTAGCCTACAAGCCTAGTTTACATTATAAATATTTTAACATTCAAATACATTGCGAATATGGAAACATTTGGATTTGTGCCGAACGAGACGTGAGCATACCGCCAAATACATCTAGACAAACCTGCGCTTGCACTGTCACGATCTAATGCACTGTACATGCCAGATTTGTTAAAAAATCGTCATGTAAGACATAAGTATGACTGTTTAAAAGAAACATTAACTAACATTTTTAAATATCAAAAATAAATAAATTAATAAAACACAACACAAATGCCACGAGTGTAGAATGTTAGTTTTTAGACTACTAGTCACAAAGAATACACAAAAATAGTTAAATAAATAAAAGCATTTTTTCCAAATAAAATAAAATTAAAATTGTGTAAAACAATTTACACAATTGTCTCATTTTTTCTATTTCTCTTAAGTACTGTACGACTGCACACATTAAGAGAAATCACTGACAATATTGTAGACTTGGCAAATCTATTGTATTGTATTATTCTGGCCAGAAAAAATAGAGATATTGTTGGAACTGAACAATGCAGCACATGTGAAATTGTTGCTGTTCTCTTTATCATAAAGGAACAGTCACACAAGGTGTCCCAAATGGAATTAAGGGAAAAGCTTTTGAAATAAAATAAAATAAAATAAAAACAAGCAGCAAGTGTCTTTAAACACTGTAAGGTACTTGTGGGAAACTAATTTAAGGGGTGTCTCCAAAGACGCTCCAAAGATAGAGACAGAGGCATTAGACTCTCTGATTTTCTAACTATAATTACCTGTCAGTTGACAAGCTGGGCTCTGAGGCATAACGAGATGTAAACGAGCCGAACGACCTTTCACACAGAAATGCTAGACAGAGGGTGATTTAATAGAGTATTTTAAAACATAATTGCACTGTTGAACAAAGTTCTCAGGCTTATTATAATGAGTAACTAAGTCTACCGATGATACAGTCTGTTATAACACACGGTACGATCCAACCTCTGCGTTCACATTCCCAAAACACCGTTCCTGTGCGATGCTCCCTCCTGGGCCTCCATTTTGAGGCTGTTGGTATTTTCCCGCCTTGATCGTCTTCCCTGCATGGCAGTCTAATATTATGCAGGTGGGAAGGACTCCAGATGGAGAGATGGAAGGAGGGGGGCAAACAGGAGGTGGGCCACTGTAATGAAGCCTGTACCAGCCCCCCGAATAACCATCCATCCAAAACAAACAGGGTTTTCTCCACACGCACACATACAAACATACCCATCTAAAAACATATTCTCTGGCTGACCACAGGAATGTGGCTGGAGTCAGTTTGCATGGCGGTGCCGTCCCTGCTACAGTGTGAAGAAGTGTTGTTTATTCTATTTAAATTCAACCTCACTCCACAAACTGTAGTTAACAGATGTCTGTATTCATGAATGCAAGCATTTGTCTAACAAAGTAGAGATTAGGGCAGCACGATTAATCAACATAAAACCGAAATTGTGCTAAGGCTTAGCGTGATTATCAAATTACAAAAACTGCGATTTAATTAAATACATGAGTTGCATATTTTAGAGTGAAGTGTGGCAGTGTGTTTTTTTTTTATACACGCTAGAAGTTTTCAGCGTCTCAGAGCAGCTGGGCTCGCGGTAAACCTCTGCATGTGCTGTGAGTTTGGATTAATTATAACATTTGGGAACACAACATGCCAACCATCTTCCCAAACTTGTAATGAGAAATGCTTATTAACTGCCTGTTGTCAACAAAAGAGAAAATTAACGTCTTCTTGAGTTTTTTTTTTTTTTTTTTTGGCAGAATAAAAGTTGATAGTTTAATGCTTCAAAGTGAAAATATTAAGACAACCTTAAATATCAGTACAGTAATTTTACATTTGTGCAACAACAACAATAATAATAATAATGCTTATTATTATTATTATTTAATTAAATTCTAGGCTAGATTTTTTTTATATTTCATTGTGAAAAAATACAATGGTTATATAGTTTAATATTTTGATTTAATAATAATCATAATAAATGTATTATTATTATAGTTATTCTGACATATAGTAGGCCTATAATCACAAAGTTTTGGGCCACAAACCTGTAGGTTTTTTCCCCCAAAAATGTAACAAAAAGGTTGCATTTCTTGTTTTCGAAAGCTTATCTTAAAGACAAAATTAGGAAAGAGATTAATTGTATTACTCCTTTACACTAGAGGTCGACTGATGTATTGGTTTTGCCGAATAATCGGCACCGATAGTTGATTGGTGGAACTATCCATTATCGGGAAAAAATGGATAGTAAAAATGCCACTAGTTTTTTCCAGGATGGGTCCATTGCTGGAGCGGCTGAGAAGGTCCTCCTTATAGAAACGGCTGCTTCTATAAAGTTGGGCAGTTCAAACTTTGCAAGGACAGTCTGGCGCTTCTGACTCACAGCCTGTAAATGCATTTTTTATATTTAAATAATTTGCTGATTCAATGATGATTCAAACGGGAGTTTTGAGCAGTAGAGTAGGCTTGTTGTTTGTCGTTTCTCAGATCACAAATTTTATGTTTACCCCACGCTATACGCAACGCAACGCGTAAAAAAAAACAGTATAAGTCATTATAATCAGTAATTATGTCCCCACTGGATGCAACAAATGCCTCGTTTGTAATGGGTTTTATCTTGTCTAGTGATGTCCAGATCACGAACGAATCTTTCTATTTAACTGGATCTTCTTAGTGAACCGGTTGAACCAGTTCACCAAATCGAATTGAATCGTTTGGAACGGTTCGCGTCTCCAGTATGCATTAATCCACAAATTATTTGGTTTATAAATGTGCCTTACACTCCCTCTGATGTGAAATAAACCAATATCCTGATTAGGGTTGTGCAATTAATCGCATTCGATTGTCATGCGCATCTCGTCAGTAAAGTCGGTCCCATGATTAGTAGAAAATCTCCATCACCTGCTTTCAGATTGAGCGCCATTCACTACACAGAGCCGTAGTTCACTGACAATTAGGCAATATCACGTTAATCGCATAATCGCAGATGAATCTAGCTTGTCAGTGAACTACAGCTCTGTGTAGTGAATGCCGCTCAGTTATTCAGTTACTCCTAACAGTACATTGACTGAACTTTTAAAAGAGAAACGATGATGTGATGTGCACGTGCTGCTGGCCTGGGAGACGGCATAGTATGTTAAGGGGTGTAACATTTCAGTCACACGCTTGAGGCATTCGACCAATCACAACTCATTGGATAGCTGGCCAATCAGAGCACACCTCGCTTTTTCAGAACGATGAGCTTTGTAAAAATCGACGCGTTTTAGAAAGTTGGGGCATAGAGGAGAAACAATAATGTACATTATATGGAAAATAATGTGTTTTTTGAACCTTAAACTGCATAAACATTTCATTACACCAATACACAAAATAATGTTCTTTTTATTAGCATCATGACCTCTTTAATTTCAGATTTTTTTTTTTTTTTACATTTTGAAGTTGCTTTTGTTAACATTAATGAACTATGAACTAATTTTATAATTAATATTAATATTTTTTATTTTATTTTACGTTCAGTATCCATTTTAAAAACTATCGGCTGATTAATCGTATCGGCCATTTTGGTCTAACCTAGATATCGGTATCAGTAAAATCCATATCGGACTATATAAAATATCCATTGACCCCTACTTTACACTGTATCATCTTACTCAAACAGTGTTAGTGAAGACAATTGACAAAGTCTTCCTTTCGGGTTTATGTAATAATTCTTATTTTATTATTTTTATTTAGTTCTTATAATAATAATAATAATCATAATAATAATAATAATAATAATCATTATTATTACAAAAGTCATTTTGATACATAATCACAAAGCTTTTAGCTACAAACCAGAAGTTTTTCTCAGAGAAAAAAAAAAAAAAATTCCCCAAATCGTGCAGCACTAGTTCGTGTACAGATACCAAAGGAGACAGAGTGTGGAGACAACCACTCAAAATCCTGCAGACAACAAATGACAGAAAACCAAGTCTACAAGGGCCTGGTGTTCCAAAAACACTGACGTTTGATTGACAGCTGTCTTTTTGGGAAATCGCAATGCACAAAAACATAAATGCACGGGGAAATCTCAACACACAAAACAAGAGCCGCAAAGACAAATTTTAGCAATTCTCTTCTCCCTGTCTGCAGTTTCCAGGTTAGCAAATGAAAGCTTTGTTTTCATCATGTACAGACCATTCCCACAGTCAGCAAGTGAGGTAATCCGATGCTGAGCGGTCACATGGGTGGGAACGGTCTCTTTGCTCTCATAGCCGGATGAGGAACGCACAGGAAATTCCTTACATTCCTGACAGGAAGAGATAATAACCCTCTGACCCACAGCGTGGAAAAATGCCCATCTGCAAAGAACACAGACCCCCAGCTTCATTACAGGGGTCAGAACTGGCTGTGGTCTGTGTGTTTGTGACCGGAGAGTGGCGTGAAGGAAATGGGGGAAAGGTTAAAGCAGAGAGGGATACAGAAACAGAGAGAGAGGAAAGGGCCGGGTTAAGCATCAAACACCCGCTCAGTTGTTGCTTTAATAATTAAGATAGTCAGTTCGCTGTGAGCAAACATAGGAACTGAGGTGATAAACAACAAGTTCACAAATCAGTTTGCTGTTTTGTTCCGAAAGCTGATGAGAAAATGAGAAAGAGATTAAATGTATACCCCCTTTACACTGTATCATTTTACTCAAACAATCTGTGTTGTCGTAGTGAAGCCAATTGCTTAAGTCTTCCTTCTGGCTAGTTCCTTACCTAATCAGCCAGATGAGTAGGAAAGATCCATGTCTTGCATCAAAGGTTTGTAAATGTTTGCATATTCAGTGTGCAGCTCACGTTTGTCGGTCTCAGGTCTGTTAGGATGATGTAAACCAGAGGACATCAGAGTTCCAAGACAGCCGACTGATGAAGACATAAATGACTGTTGATTGTCTAGTGAACTATTCCTGTCATCTGTAGAAGCATGTTTTCATGTCTGCCCCTGCTAATCCATACTAAATATATATACTACACAAAGCAATACAATCCATATTTTAATACATAAAATCAAATGTTAATTTAGTGCACAATACACAGGAAAAAATTACATCAAAACATCTGCAGAAACCATCTGTAAAAACGGAATATTTGTTATCTTTTTTTAAACTAATATATTTTATATACTTAAGTATATTTTTAAATGAGGGATTTTTTCATTTATTTATTTATTAGTTTAGAGACGACAATGCTTAAAAAAGCAAAAAAAAATAGGGCAAAAATAATTATTTTTCTCAAATAAAATGTATTTTTTTTAAAAAAAAAAACTGGAAAAAAGTAAAATATAGATTAAAATCTAAATAATATAATAATTCAGTCTGTCAAGCTATTAAAAATTTTAATCGAATTAATAAAATGATGTGGTGTGTAATTAATTGCACATCAACATTTGGCTGATAAATTACCCCCAAAACTTTAGAAATAAATATTTCACTTGATTAAACATAGAATTTATTAGGCTACAATGGCCATGATTTATTTATTTTTATTTTTTTGGTATTTAGATATTTATACACACCATTTACTGCAGCTCAGAGGTAGCATGAATGCATTTACACTGCAATTACAATTGCATAAATAATAAAAAATATTTTCAATAACAACACATATACACACACAAAGTGTATTTTTTTCTGTCAATTTTCTTGCTGTTGTGTAAATAAGTTATAATGAACACATTTTAAGTGCCTGTGATTGACCAGATCTTATTTCTTTATTCTTAAGTCTACTAGACATCACAACACCTGCACTGTTTGTAAGTTACAGGCTTCAAATGCAATATATTATGTAAATGATGCTTGTTAAAGTATATGCTTTTGGCAGGATGTGCTTTTAATGATCTTTGTGTGAGGCTCCCCATTAAACTGTGATATTGCTTTTTGCTGCACACATGGGTTACGTAACATTTATTCCATTCAAACATCAGGCAAAATATATTTTATTTTACCATGATACTGTAGACTCAGCTTCAGTGATGAATAGAAGTGCAGAAGTCTATCAGTAACAGTCTGTTAGTTGTTTCTGAAAATTAAACAAACGCCGCCTCTTGTGATGTCAAGTAAGCCCTTGTCTGAAGCCTGACCAATGATTAGCATCAAAGTACTTGTCGTCTTGCTTTGGAGATAACTAGCATTTAGGTTTGATAGCTTTGTGAGCGGGAGTTCCTTACACTCAACCTCAGGCTGGACCAGGTGTGTTTGAAAATACAAACATATGAAGTATGACTGGGTACAGCAGAACTGCAATCCAATGTTTCGCTCCACTGCCTTAAACAATGTCCTAACAAGAGCACTAAGTGAGAGGACTAAAAGAAGAATGATCTGTCAGGAAACTATTCATTACAATCCATTGAGTGAGACCAGGAAAGAGAGAAATGCTAGCGTTTGAAGTCTGATTATAAGGCTGAGACACATTTAAACACTCCAATTGCCTTTTAAGCAATGTGACTATTAAAAACAAAATAAAAAATGTGTTGACAAATGTTTACAATGGAAGTCTATGGGAAACATTTCAGCCCACAGACTTCCATTGTAAGTGGCTTTGTGTCAGTTGTGATTTTACAAACTGATGGAAATGTCTACATTTTTCTGTTGTAAATTTTGTTTTTCATTTGATATTACATTTATTACATTTGATGCAACACAAAGTCATCTATACATAAGGTTTATGAGAAATAAGGCAGAAAGAAAGGCAGTCTGTAAGATGCATGTTTAGTGGCTTATTTTCAGAAAGAGATAGGAGAACCTTATCAAACATGGCACATTTATAGTGATCTCAGTGTTGGTGATGTGAATTCATCATTACAAACAACAATCATGGCCTTCTGCCTCTTTCAGGTAAGACAGCATTCCTTGGTGTGTATTTCACCCTGGCTTGAAGGGATACTCCACCCTAAAATGAAAATTTTGTCATTAACAAAATACAACATATCTTTCAAAAAACGTAAAACACTTTAAAAAAAAAATAACAAAATAAAAGTAAAAATTCATGAAAACCGGGAGGCTTGTGACTGTCCCATAGACTGCCAAATAAATTACATTGTCAAGTAGGGGTGGGCGATATGGAAAAAATATCATATCACAATTTTTTATAGAAATATAGCGATTTTATCACAATTCTTTGTCTTGTTGGTTTTGCAAGTTGTCTGAGCATTACAGCCAAACTAATTTCCCTATTATAAAGAAAAGGCTTTCAAAGTAACAAAAAAAAAAAGGTATGGCAGATATTAAGGCTAAAGAGGGCGAAGATAAAAATCTTTGTTCTTATTTTTTAATAACAAAGATAAAAGAATGACAAAGATACACATTACAACTACACATAATATACAAATAAAACAATCAGTGCTTTATTTTCAGGTAAAATAGGTGTATTTAGCAGGAGCGTTCAAGAAATTGAATGAACAAATATATATAAATAAAATATTATATAAACTGATTCCTTCCTAAATTTCTTCAGTCAAGAGCAGCTAGTGATTTTTCTCTTTGTGTTTTGTTGTTTTATTAACATTAAAGGAACAATTCACCCAAAAATAAAAATTCTGTCGGCTGTCTGTCAATTCTGTCATAGTGTTTTATTTTTAAACCACCATTTACTCACTCAAAAGTTGTTTTAAACCTGAATGAGTTTCTTTCTTCTTCTGAACATAAATGCTATTTTGAGCAAAGTGGAATAAACCAAACAGTTGCTGGTCCACAGTGACTTCCATAGTATTTTTCAGCACAAGAAAGAAATTAATACAGGTTTGGGACAACGTGACAGTGAGTAAATAATGACAAATGAAATTTTAGGGTGATCTATCCCTTTAATGACAGTCGCATGTTTCATAGGCCTACCGTCCCTTTAAGACCTTTTTTTTTTTTTAAATATGTCTAAATAGTTTAGTCTGTTTAATTAATTATTTTAGTACTTCAACTTAAATGAAATGATTTTTTGATACATTTTTTATGGTTTTGGTTTTAGTTAATCATAAATGTACATTACATTGACATATTGTGATAAAATATTTTGAAAAACTATTTTAAATTCCATGTTTAAAAATTGTGTATATATATATATATATATATATATATATATATATATATATATATATATATATATATATATATATATATATATATATATATATATATGTATGTATATGTAAAGCAAATCTGATCTTTTCCCCAAATTGTTCAGTAGTGACAGTATCGGTGTGGATAAAGACCTAATTTCTCATGCGTGTTTGCCATGTACCACATTGTTGACACTTAACAGGTCCAATCCGGACCCCGCGGCCACGTTACTGCATCTGAAGAAACGAAGGATGTGACAGGCACGGTGGAATTAGCTGCTGAAAATAATAAGAGAGATGTGACTATTCAACCCTGTTACACAACACGTCCCACGTTGTTTTGGAGAAGCAGAGGCAGAGCAGATGAGGTGGGAGGGAGAAAAAAGACCGGAGATAGCAGATGTAGGACTACTGCACACAATGTGTTTCACGCTCTGTCTCTGTGTCGCACTGATTCTGACATTAGCATCTGATCCAAGCAAAGTCTCTCGGGACTGTTGCAAAAAGGGCACATGGTGACAATGGCAGTCTGACAAAAAAAAACGCAGTTCTATAAGCTGATTTCTATGCAAATAAAAGTGCTTGGATTGACAGGTGGATTCCCCATGACTGGAATAAAGATCGTCGTATCTAAATTTGGTAGGGCGTCCCTGTTAGGGCTGTCTACTGCCACCGGCGGTAGTGCATGTGACGTCACACACTCTACACACACTTATTTTGTATACAAGTGTAATAACAGTAATAGTTGCAAATTGTTTTATTTAGACTTTAAGTCTATGGTAATTTACAAATTACCTCACATGCCATACACCGCATTTCCTTTAGATTGGCAGGTTTGAGAAAATACAGTTTATGCATTCAGCAAATTAATTTTGTGTTGGGCGATGGACCTTGTTTGGAAACTGAATACTACATCGCCGAACTGGAGCCATCTAGTCTACAAGTGTCTTCAAGTTCCCATGATCGCAAACACCTGGCTGGTCAGGTTTGGTGAGGCTTAGTTTCTCCAAATTGGTCAAATACAAACGAGACGGTGATAAATAAAAGATGTTAACAATAAATGTGGCAACGATTCCTATTTCAAAGAGAGTGCGTGCAGACGAGGAGTTAATGCCTGTGGGATTTATACTTTCGCCTGTTTCCGCTTCGCGAGCCTCCGCTGACTGTGCACGCACCTTCCCGAACGGACAAGACTTTTTTTAGTGAACCGTGTCTACACCAGACGCGACACCACATCGCAACAGGTTTGTCTAGTGTCTACCTAGGACATTTGAACTCTGTGTCAGTACCTCACAAATAGGACGAGGTAGGTTACTATCAGAGATCTGTCATGTCATGTAGCGCTGCCTCCGGTGTAGCATCAATGGTTAATTATAATTAATTCTATAGTAGGCTATTTTGTCGTGTTGCGCTGCGCTGCTCGTGTCCTGCAGACAGGGTGTATTTAACTTTCTTATTTAGGCTACTTTCTTGTTTTACTGTATTATTTCTTTGATATTTATTTTAATGTTTTGCAGGCTGTGTATTCACTGATGGAAGTGCTAAAATAAACACGCACTTTTGTTAATAGATGATTGAGACTTATTTATTATTAGTTGTTTAAAATATATACACACACACACACTTTTTTATACATAAATTATATATATATATAATTAATATTAATTATATATGCATCAACACCGTGCTATCGGCAGTAGTTGGTCCATTACCACCGCGGTGGTAAAAATCTGCAGCCGTCACAGCCCTAGTCCTTGTTATTGAATTCTGAGGATGTCAGTGGTCATATGCAGGTTAGTGGAGTGGTTCCGTCTGCTGAAAGCAGGTAATCATGGCGTTTCCACACACAAACATTCCCCTACAGCACTAATGCTCCACTTTATACATCTCTCAGGAGACAAGCTCACTGTTAAATGTAGTTCACCCTTCACTCTAAAGACTCAACAGACACTTAGATTTCATTCAGAGTGCCATTGTTTTACTGACCTACACTTTAAATATTCTCCTTTAAAGTGTCCTTGTGAAAACGAAATTAAGGAGCATAATAATCCAGTCATTACATTTAGAAAAAGAAACATTAAAAATTGGTAGATTAGTGAGAGACGCGGCCAAGCAGTGAGTCCACAGGTTGGTATTTAATAGCAGGTCATCTGAATTTTACATTTTCAATCTCACCCTTCCATCATTTTTTCATGTTTACAAGTCTATTTCAATGAAAACCTCCCAAATCCTTAATTTTACATCATCTTACGAAAATATGAGTGGACTTGACCATACAAAACCTGCTGCCACATTGCTAATGTGTTATCGATGGTTGTCAGGGTGTTGCTATGCAGTTACGAAGGCATTCTGAGTGTTTGTGGGGAGCTCATAAACAGTTTCTAAGGTGTTCTGGGTGGTTGCTTACTGGTCCAGATCAAAAGGAGAACAATGTGAGTGAGCTAGACCATGCAAAACCTGCTGCCACATTTCTATGGAATTGTGGATGGTTGCCAGGGTGTTGCTATGCAGTTGCCAAGGTATTTTGAGTGTTTTTAGCATGTTGTCATGCAGTTGCTTGGGTGGTTCTGGGTGGTTGTTTACTAGTCTGGATCAAAAGAAGAAAATGTTAGTGGGATTGACCATACATGTTGCTACTGGGTTCTGGATTGTTGCTAAGGCGTTGCTATGGTAAACATGAGTGTTTTAAAGCTTGTTGCTATGTGGTTGCTAGGGTCCTCTGGGTGGTTGCTTACTGGTTATGATCAAAATAATAAAATGTGAGTAGTATTGGCCTTACAAAACCTGTTGCTTGTGTTGTGGATGGTTGCCAGGGCATTGCTAGGCAGTTGCTAAGGTGTTCTGAGTGGGTTTTAACAAGTTATTATGTGGTTGCTAATGGATTTTGTGAAGCAGCTTAATGGGGCAAATAAAAAGAGCAGAAATTCCCAAGTCTGTGAGATATTCTGGCCTCTAAAACTGAATTGGTTCTCTTCAGCAATGTATGTCTATGGATTTTTTTATTTTCCCCATTTCATCACCAAGCACAAGAAAACAACGATCAGTTAGAAGAATAATACAGTAGCTCAACAATCTGCATGGTCTGAGGTATCTTTCACATCTGTAGCACAAATGTGTGGGAAGGATCATGCGGCAAAGTTCAAAGCTCTAACTTTAGAAGTATGAGTTATAATAATATTGACGCTTGAGTGTAGGAGGCTCTGTGTCTGTGAGTACTTTATTCATTCACCACAGATCTGCCAGTTTATAATGATCTGATTCAAAAGGCAGCTGTGCTTGAAATGATGTCAACATCATCACAGCATTTTTGGTCATGTCCCAGCCTGCTTCAATGTTGTTCACTTTTGACAATCTTCTGTTCCAAGCCACCATTAACCCTCAGCAAATGGAGTGATCTTGAGCCATTATACCCAGTTTAAGACACATTCACAGAGAGAAGCGCTCTGAGCCCAGGGGACCTCTGACTGCCCACAGAGCAAATGTCGGTAGGCCTGATACTGAGACTCTCTCAGCTGGAGGAAATGACGGTTTCTGTTACTGTGAGAACAGTGTAACATATAGTGTTATGTAATTATAATTGAAGGTCGTATTGTTAGAATGGTCTTGAATAAGTCAACAAATATAGGAATATAAATGAAAATGACTTTTTTTTTTTACAGATTACGTTTCTTTTTTCCCATTTTTTTTTTTTTTGAAAAGCATGTCGAATTGAAATCGTGAAATACATACATTTTATAATTTTTTTTTAACAAAAAATATTTTTTTAGAGCCCTATATAATCTGTTTTAATTTTTCCCCAAATTAAATTTTTTTACATTCTTCTCGATCCATTAAAAAAAAAATATTTTAATAATCAAAAAGCATGTTTAATCAATTTTAATTTATAAAATGTAATACTTCATTAAAATTAATAACAAAGACCTATAAAACATTCTTCCCTATGATTTTATTCTGTGTTTCTGTCTATTAATTTACTGGATTTATGATTACAGAACATACAAGACTAAAACATAACTTAATTAATATTTTAAAATGTAATTAAATGAAAACAACTTTTTTTTAGCAAAACAGTGATGCACAATAAAGATTTCCTATTAAAATTAAAACATGGAAGAATCATTTTTGCTATTCTTCAAAAAAATCCTTTAAAACAATTTAAGTTACATTTTAGCATTATTTCCAGCTATTAATTTGTCAATACAAAAAAAAAAATCATAAAATATTACATTTATATTATATTAAATAAAATATAAAAACAAACAAACAAAAAAAATTCAA
Source organism: Cyprinus carpio (assembly GCF_018340385.1). NCBI lineage: Eukaryota > Metazoa > Chordata > Actinopteri > Cypriniformes > Cyprinidae > Cyprinus > Cyprinus carpio. Next base: position 13,398,524 of record NC_056620.1, read on the forward strand.
ATAAAATTAAATAAAACATGAATTATATTATTACTGAATACCTCTGTGGTAGAAAAATAAATGTTAATGAAAATACATATTATTTCTGGCACTGAATGCCTTCTCTGTACTATTGCTGGAATGTCAACGAACATTCAGTCCAAAACAAACCAAAAACAAAGCTCAAACAACACACAAGAGATCGGCTGCATAAATAACACAGCGAGCACAAACATATGCTGAAATACAAATTTATTACTGCTACTCTTGAAGTCTATGGAGGTGCTAAATACTGAAAGGCTGAGGGGAAACAGTAATTCACACATTCACACTAACATAAAATATACCAACACATAAATACACACTCTCAGCGCCATCAAATGAAGAACTCAGGAGGGTGCCAGTGGGTATCATTACACAAGCGGAAGAGAAGCCCACCCACTCTATCTGACCCTGATGGCTTCTGGCTGGCCGGACCACCAAGAGTATTTCATCTCCTCAGCTTCCTTTCAACACCTCCATGCAGCCTTTGAGAACCACAAATCCACTGATCCTTCAGTGATGAAGACTTTTGAGAAGATCTTACCAATTACAAGGAGGAATAAGTCTTTAAAAGAGAACTAAAGACCTTTGAGGCTTTTGACAGAGGGCCTGATCTTTAAAATGGACCATTTGCCACATACACCTCAAACTCTTGAAATTTCACCAGTAGACTATAGAGCACATTTTGAATATTTCTACAAGAACTAACACTGAGAACTAATTGTGCCAATGTCTAAACTGTCAGATTAAAAAGTAAAACAAAAATAATGTTTCTAATATAAGGTGACAAGACCACATTACACAAGGACCACAGCGTTAGTGGCTCTTCCTTGGTGAAATATGATCTTGTAGGAGGTGCCAGGCTGCTTCTAATTGACAGGTGGTGTGAGCTGTGTGGGGATAAACATCCATGCTCAGACGCTTCCTAATCTGATTAGGGTAAATGGCTCATCCAATGATACCTGACAAAGTTAAGACGTATTAAAGCAAAGCTGGCCAGTCCAACTGCAACACAACACTAAAGCATCAAGCACTACAGTGCATTTGATTCAATTCAATCTCATCCCATGAGGGCATGAGGCTCTAGCCTCGGGGATAGCCTTCAAGTGCAGGGGAAACTCTTCCTTCTGAACTCTATTAGCACACTGTGTACCAAAAGGCTATTTATACAGAGCAGAGCATGATGGGAGAAGCCAGAGATGTCCTTATAGAATGTCTCCTCAATGAGGTGGAAATATGTCACTCACCTAAATTAATCATAAGACATCCATATGAATGTGTATGACTGTAGTGTTGATGCTTTAAAGAGGAATTTAAGATGCAAAATTATTGCAGTTTCCATAAAAATACTGAGCAGCACAATTGTTTTTAACATTCCTAATAATAAGAAATGTTACATTTAGCATTTTGGAATGATTTCTGCCATCACAGAAATAAAATACATTAAAATAGAAAAGGTTTGTTTTAATTTATAATAATATTTTTCACAATATTACTCCTTTTAGTGTATTTTTGATCAAATAAATGCACTCTTGGGACATGTTTTTTTTTATTTTATTTTTTATCACAGGCCGATATTAAGAGTTCTACTTCATTTAATAGCACTGTTTTTTGCTGAAAATTTTATTGTGCATGATAATTTCCCATATTTTTTACATTTGAATTACCCTTGCCATCATCTAAAGCTCATTTAAAGTTAATTAAAAAAAAAAACAATAGTACTTAATGTTAAATGTAAACTTTAGCTAAACTCAAAATATTCATTTTTCATACTGTACATTATTAATTGTAGCATTTGAAATCAGTAATTTTCCTTTTTTTAGAACAGAATTTTAATGCGCATCCATAAGAAAAAATCTATGTGCGCTCATCATGTTTGAAGTTTGCAAAAATCGCTCCCTCACAATGTGAAGCGTGCATAAAGCTAATAAACCATAATGTACCGAGCTGCATAAACCAAACAGACTGGACGCCAACCAGAGATAGATGATACAGGGACTGTTTTTACAGTTGGTTGGAAAATAGTTCCCTAACGCTTATGCTACATGAATTTTTGTGGACAGACAAAACAAGGCCTCATGCCTTGCAAACAAACATAATGTGTACTCTAATCAACCAGAATTATGAGCACATATTTGTAATTTGTTGCTCACTCAGAGACCAAAAAAGGCTTCCAGACTGTACGCCCGACCACATTCGGTATGCAAGGCTAAGATTGCAAGAAGAATGCAAAATGAGAGCGTATTCCCAAATAAAGTGGCAAGGAGACGGCTTAACCTTGACTGACCATTTTTCTAAGAGACTTAAGGGGAAAAAGCTTTTAACAAGCCCTAAAAGTCTCCATGACCTCATCCATCATGTGCGTCTACAACCAGATTTGCTTTATTACCTGTGACGGCGTTAGTCCTGAATCCCTCAGGAATGAGATTCCAATGCCAACTTCATTAAACTCCATCCATTATGCATAAAGGTGCAATCTATAAGCACCAACACCAGCGCCGTACTCAAAACACGACATGAATTTCTCAGATGCTTCTTTGCTTACAATGAAACCGATATGTTTCTAAAAATATCTCCATCTGGCTTTGAAATATTCAGCAAGTGTGACCAACCTCCAAGGCCACTGGGTTAGGGAAGCTTTACACCATATGAGGGGACTGGTGCGCAAAGCTTCATTTTGGAAAGGGGAGGTTGCGTTTCTGCATGACAAACCTCGAAGGTTACGCTTCATTATCCTTTTCAGCTGCAGCTAGGAGACAGTGGCATCTTTTAATGAGATACTTTAAATGTAATCCCACAGAAACCTCTGAATATCAAAGGCTGCAATGGCGATGGGAATTCCCAGTCATATTGTTGCATCAAGCAATTTTGTTTGAAGTATTGTTACATTTATCTTTTTATATGAAAGGTCACAGTGCATAACCCCTCTGAGTGGACTTCATTTCATTTAAAAATGTAATTTCAAGTTAAAGGAAACTTCCAGGTTTAATAAAAGTTAAGTTCAATTGACAGCATTTGTGGGGTAATGTTAATTATCACAAAATCATCAAAAATTAAGTTCAATTCGCTCCTTGTTTACTAAAAAAGAAAGGTGATAGTGAGGCATTTACAATGGCAACTGGGGTCAATTTTGGAGAAAAAGCAGAAATGTGAAGTTAAACACTTACATTAATTCTTCTGTTTAAACTTGTGTGTTAGCTGAGCTAAATCATCCATTTTTGTAGTTTGTTTCAGGGTTTTAAGCCGGTGCGATTTTGCAAATCCTAAAAGATTCCTCTGATCCTAGGCCAAAACCTATAGACTTTGATCACTAGTTTGACACGTTCCCTGACAGTTGATTAATGACTATTGCAATCAAATGAAATTTACCTCAAATTAAATTCTGCCAGTGTCAGAAGTTTTAAGGCACAGTCCTGCAGTGTAGCTTCTCCTACACTCCTTCACGATGCCATAGAAGAACCTTTTTGTCTAAATGGTTCCATAAAGAACCTTTAACATCTGACAAAACATTCTATTTCGCAAAAGGTTCTTTGTGGCAAGAGAAGGTTCTTCAGATTATAAAAAGGTAATAAAGAGAAGGTTCTTTATAGAAACATTGACTGAATGGTTCTCTGTGGAACCAAAAATGGTTCTTCTATGGCATCGCTGTGATTTTTTATTTTTAAGAGTGTATGACAACAGTCAAATCAAGAAACCAACAGGAACACAGAATCTGATGACATAATGACACCACTTGCTCCACACAAAGTCATCTTCTCTTTTTCTCAGTTTTTTGGAAGTCAAGCCATGACCAAAATTAATGCTAGAGACTGTTTTTGTTTGCTAGCCACGATGTTAATTCAGCATATAAATGTGACTCACCGTCACCAAACTTATCACGGATTGATGACGTAAAACTTGAGTCTTCTTGCGTATGTCCATTTCTAACAAATCTGGAATTTTAATGTTTACAGATTTGCCACATTCACTTCAAGTGTAATTATCTCAATTTAACCCAAATTTACACTTTTTTTAAGAAACAAAAGGACATGTTGAAATTATTTTGTGTTGCTGATTATGCTTAACTTGTATTAAACCTAGAATATTCCTTATTTTCAATCATCTATATCTGTTCATATAATCACCAAGACGTTAATAATAATGCCATAGGGGGTCTACTCACTCCAATAAGCAGTGGCAGCTATGGCTAGATTTGCGAGTGTATGCTTTCCTGCTCTTGAAACATTTCATCTTAAATCAAAAAGTGCATTAACTGCTCGTGAAGATACTGATATCAGGACATGAGGGATTCCTCTGTCATGTGATCCTCTCTGGCAGACTTCTCATAGTGGAAGCATCCTCAACCAACTGATCCAACTTCACCGCAGGGAAGCAGAGAGAGGTCGCTTACGTTCTCAAACCAGACCCCGTCCTTCTGCTCCTCTCTCGTCTAAGACCCCCAACATGTGGACTACCATCTGTTTGTGCTCTAAGTGGCTGTAAAATGTTTATATTGTCTCGTTATCCTCAGAAAAGCAGCCGAAAGCCACATGAAAATAATTTGCAAGATTTATTTACTCACATTAATTTGTTTTGAGCTAATCTCATAACTTCATCTCACATTAGTGCGTGTTGTGTTGACTTAAGCAGGCACTAGACCTCCATGGGGCTAAACGCTCTCTTTCTCGTATAAGTAGGAGTTTGTTTTCCGCGTGATCTATGGAAGCACTCTGGAATTCAATTAGAATTTGATACCACATTATTAAATGTTTAGCAGTTAAACTGATTCTTTCATCCACAGTAAAAGAGAAAACCATCAACACTTCTGACCAGTACAATAATGCATGATTTGACATGCAGAGATTTATACATAAAACAGGAAAAATACATTCAGAATCATGATAAAGATACTTCATCAGGAGTGACCATACAGCTCTATACAGCACATATCTGAACAGAAAACAAGCTTAGCTTAGCACAGGAGAGAAAAACAATGTTTTGAGCTCAGGTTCAGTGGAATTAAATAATTTGATCCACTTAACATGGCTCTAACACAAGCATTAAAATAGTTTGCTCTGATGCTTAGGAAAATAACTGTGATCAAGTACAGTGCATTCATGTCAAACAAATTGCTGCTTATTAATACCATGAAAAGAAGGCAGCAGGCTGCAAACACTTGTTTTGATATTCTCAGTCAGGAGCTGGCAACATACACTACGAAAATCAATCAATTTCTTATTCAATATTTTAGTTTTGATTTCCAATAAAAATATGAAGACATGAGGCATGATACATGATATATATAACAATAGTAGTAATAATAATAATAGTAAATTATTGTTAGAAAATTTCACGTTTTTAATATTTCAGAAAATGACCATTAGTCCTTAAAATCGTCTGGATTAATAAAATCTTAAGAGCATCAGCAGCAAAGCCGCAGTGATTCCGCTGTCAAAACAAAAACATCCAACATTGAGTCAAATAAACAGCGGCCACTCGCCTTACCTTTTTCTTGACAAGAAGAAAGGATGTCTTCCTCCTTTGGATTTGCTACCTGGGTAATGATGGACGTGTTGTCCATGGAAACGGGATTTTGTTCCTCCTCAGTCACTTATGTTTTTATAATTTTCAGCTAGCCTGATGCTAGCGAGCTAGCGGTGTGAGTCCAGATGGCAGACGCACCATACAGCGCACACGATCTTACACCGCCGCATCCAAATAAACATACAATACACACTTCACGATCATACAGCGAGCAGTGCGACGCGAGATACTCCTGTCAGATCGCGGGAGTCGGCGACATCTCAGCCCTCGTGTGTTTTGAGGTCTATGGAGATCAGTGACAGAGTGTGTAATAACAAAGAGTCTGATCTGCAGCCGCGTTTTCTCTCCTCTTGTGCGTGTGTGTGTGTGTGTGTGTGTGTGTGTGGGCGCGCGCGCGCACACACACGCGATGTGACCGTGTTAAACTACCCTTTATAAAAATGTACCCGGTAACCTTTTCTTTCTTTCTTTCTTTTTTTAATCCTTTTTTTAACCTTTTTTAACTTTTGATATCAGCGACACTGTCATAAAAAGTGTGGGAAAGTGAAATAAAATTAATTCATTCTATATGAATTATTAATTTATTATGATAATTTTATCAACAACAAAAAAAAACGTACATGTAGGTATTTTACAAAAATGTAGCACTATATAAATAAAAAAAATTAAATATATAAATGTATTATTTAGTTAATCCAATTTTATTTTAACTATTCATTTATTATTTATTGATTATCAAATATTATAATTTATTAATTATATTGTGTCACCTTAAAAAGTAATATGCAATAAATGCCCTGCAAAAATTATATTTTAAATATTTTTTTCTAGAACAAGAAATATACTATATTTTAAACAATTTCTAGCAAAAATGTAAAGATAAATTTCTTTAAAACAAATTAAATAAAAAAATATTAAGACGTTGTTGTACACTTAAAACAAGAAATATTTACAAATCCTATTCTTGTTGAATTAAACACTTATGCTTTGCTGTTTTCTGACTCGGTTTTATCTGTTTCGGGCTTGTTTTTCTTAAAGTAAAGTTTAAATAACAGTTTGAATAGTTTGAATCATAATTAATCTTGTTAGATCTCACTTCCACCAGTATAACTCACATTCAGAGAGTCATTTCAAACCAGGAATCCTAGCCTATAAAACCATCAGACTTAAAGAATCTAAAAAAGTGGACTGATGCTGAAAACGATCAGATCAATAGCACATTAAGTAGGCATCTATGGTTTAAAAGGGAAATGATTCTGCTGAGATACTAAGAGAAATTTCGGTGATTTCAGAAATGTTTTAATGACAGAGAGAGGTGGGAGGGTTACTGAATATTTTATCAAGGTGGGTGTTTGATCTTAATGTTTAATAAGGCAGCCTGTGTGATGCAACCATCACTTCAACTAGTTTTACAGCCTATTTAAATACCTTATCACATTTTTTACTTTCTGTGCTCACTTTTTAAAATAATAATACACATTATATATATATATATATATATATATATATATATATATATATATATATATATATATATATATATATATATATATATATATATATTATAAATAATGTTATAAATAATGTAAATATACATAATGCCAACAGACCATTAAAAGACATATCTTGTGCTTGTTGGTCGATGTTGTTGAGTTGCTAAATTAATTATATGATTTTTGAAAAAAAAAAATCTGTTCTATTTTTACTCAAAATAAAACATTCAAAATACAGAATATTCCTCTGGCTACTTTTGGAATAAAAATAGGTTAATAATGGCATATAACTAATAGATGACATTTATATCAATGATATAGAAATGGTAGTGTAGCGAATGACTTTAAAATAAACTGATAGATTAACTATTTAGCCTATTGTTATGCCACAGTTGCTAAATATGAGGCACTATTTAAATGTGTTCTTATACTGACATCTTGTGGTCGAACAGTAAAGTCTTAATCGAGTAATTACCACTGATCTATAATAGAGAATGTAATGTCAATGAAAATAACTGATTTTAACTAGTACACATTTACTTTATTGCTGGGAAGGGTACATCATGAACATTTATTTCATTATTACATTTTGGTTGCTATAGTCTTGGTGAAACCTTGACAGCTCTTGACACACATATTGATATCTAGAATCATAACACTGTTAACAGTAATATCCTATTACTATTTTAATATCCTATTACAATAAACTGTTGAGGTTCTGAACGCTACACTATTTATCATTGGGTGTAATGTATTAGCTGCACTCCATCATAGTGAAGTTCTCAATGATCTGCTACCACACTGATAAAGTTTATACATTTTAAACGGACATATATATATATATATATATATATATATATATATATATATATATATATACATATATATATATATATATATATATATATATATATATATTCATATATATATATATATATATATATATTTTTTTTTTTTTTTTTTTTTTTTTTTTTTTTCAATCAAAGCCAAGAACTGAGTAGCAATTTTAATCTTTATGTCCCTCCTGTTTCCCTTTACTTTACATTTCCAGACTGAGCACAGGAAGCAGTGGGAACCACAGGAAGTTACAGCAGAGCTTGGACCATCTATACAGAGCCTGGTCAATGTGGGTCAGTCCTGGGGCATTCAATGAACTAAAACTAGAATAATGAACTTTCAATAACTAGCATTAGAAACTTTCAGTTTTTCTTTTCTTTTCTTTTTTATTTTGAGACTTTAAGTTAACAAACATCAGACAAAATGTTTGTTTGTTACAGGATTTAGGTTACTGCAACAGTGAATTCTGTAGTGAATTCATTGTAAATAGAAGCTGACCAGGTGTTCCTTGAAATAAAAAGTCAGTACTATAACAGTACTAATAATAGTAATTGCATAACTACAACTACAAATTAAGTCAATTGTCAAGAGCTGACTTTATTTCTTGAGTGCCGAGTATCAGTATATCATTTGAATTAGGTCCAAATCAACTGTTCTTCTAGTTTCAGAACAATGGAGTGATTATTTTCTTGTTTAGAAGTTATATTATATAGCTGTATTTTGTATGTTTTTAATGCGTTTAATTAATTGTAATGTATGATATTTATTGTAATATATGATGTATTACACAGTTTTACAAATTATTTATTATTAATTGTTACTGTTAAAGCATTACCATTTATTTATTTATTTATTTATCATTCATTCATTCACAAGGTGTGGAATTGAGTCATTTATAATTAATAAGTCATTATATAATTAATATTTATTATTTTTTTTCATGTGGTGGTTAATTTGTTTTTATTTATTCACTTACCCACCCAGCCAATATGTAGACTTCAAGAAATCAAGATAAATACATTAAAATACTACAGAATATTTAATAATACAAGAAGCACTTTATTTTTACTTCGTTCTTTTATTATTATTTCGCACCTTTTATTGCGAAATTTGTTTATTTATGTATTTATTTTTGCATTATGTCTAACGACAATCGTAGTAAAACAGAGATATTGTGACGAATCTGCCATTTTTCAATTCAACTCCATTTCAAATATATAAAAAAATGGCGAAAGTACCGACCTGATTCTCCGCCGTCACTTACTCATTTCTGGGGATTTCATCATTCAGTTCCGCTGTGTGGTTGCTCCTCCTCTCGGTCCATGCTGTCTGTGCGGAGCGCAACATCAGCACTCCTCCTCAGGACCGGTACACAGATCGCCACCGTCCGCGCGGTTCCGAGGGTCCGATCCAGTCCCATACGCCCGTGTGGTTCCCCTCCGATCAGAGCGCTCTCCCTGTCGGGCTGTTTGTGCAAAAAGAATAAGAGAAGCGCGTGGCTGGAGATGACGGGAGGACAGAATATGGATGGCAGTATTGAAGAGGTTCTGGCTCCATTGAGGCTAGCAGTGAAGGAGCAGGTAACAAGATTATGAAGGACAATAACAAGCATATATAATGTGCTGCATTATTGTTTCACAGAGCCATGCATTGCATTAAACACCTATTTTTGAAGTAGAGCCATGCTTTAGGAATCAAATGTGTCTCTTTAAAATATGCAAAGCGGTTTAAATGGCTTGTTATGGAAAACTACATAATGCATTTTTGCTAAAGTGATGTTTTTAGGAAATATGACAGGGCGATGGCTTTATATGAGTGTATACCGCTGGATGATGCAGTCTGTCAGTGCCACGTTTGATACAACGAGTCGTTCTGACACAGTGCAGAAACCAATGGAGACTGAGGGTGGAGGAAATCACAGTTAAAACGAAACTCGACTTGTTTCTGGGAATTGTTGATGGATGCATTTGTAGTCAAATACATAGGAGTCATAATAAGAAACTAAACACGTTATCTTGTGTTGTTTATATTTCCATAGGGGGATCTTGTGCGTAATCTGAAGGCAGAAAACGCTCCTGAAGTAGATGTCAACAAGGCCGTAGCAGAACTGAAAGCTCGCAAGAGAATCCTTGAGGCCAAGGTGAGGAATGTTATCGTGTCATTTGTGTTACATGGAGATGCTGTTAAAAAAGGAAATGTGTCGTTTTAATGTTAAATACTTTCTCTTGTCTCAGTTAAATATGTATAAACAACTATAGAGTGCAACAGTGCCTGCCTTCTTTTCCAGAAGTAGCTTATTTCCATTCGTATTTGCCATAGGGATTTTTAACAAGTCTTTGTTAAAGCTTTATGAGCTATAAACCAAGCCAACCAGCTAAGAGAGAAATCACAACATTAGAAACTTTGATTTGAATCATAATGAGATAAAAATTAAAATCATGTTTTAAAGATGTGTATCATATATAGAAACAATTTATTTTAAATTTATATACTGTATGTATTCACAACATAAATAAGTTGAAATGATGTGGGCAAAGTAGATCTTTATCGGTTTGTGGATAAAATTAATAGGATTTTAATCTCCGGAACCCGACTGTTGCACTCTATAGGTCTGCCACCAGCTATACTAGTTCAACCAATGGTGTGTGTTTGGGGGGCAGGACTGTTTTTTTTTTTAATTAAGCAGTTATGGTTGGTGGGAGTGTTCTGGAAACCTGTTTGAAAACAGCCATTATTTTTTTACAGTTCTGTTTGATTATGCTAGTAGTACAAACACATTAAACACTTTTAATACCAGAAAACTGGTAGCTTGAATAATAAACTCAGTTTAGTTTTGTATGTCTTGTCTTATAATGACTTACATAATCCATTTGACTTTTTTCCATTTTGCAGGAGCTTGCCTTACAGCCCAAAGATGACATTGTGGACCGAACCAAGATGGAAGACACTCTAAAAAGACGTTTCTTTTACGATCAGGCATTTGCTATCTATGGCGGTGAGTGTTTTTGTTGTTTGTTATTTTTCATATAAATATTTGAATAGCTTAATTTTACCTTTATTCTGAATTTTAAAGGTTAGTCTTAACAAAATTGTAATGAACAACTACTCATAAAAGTAATTACGGTTAACTAGTGCAACTAATAGTATGCTTTGTGTGTGTGTGTGTGTGTGTGTGTGTGTGTGTGTGTGTGTGTGTGTGTGTGTGTGTGTGTGTGTGTGTGTGTGAAAAAGGTGTGAGTGGGCTATATGATTTTGGGCCGGTCGGATGTGCTCTGAAGAACAACATTCTCCAGGTCTGGAGGCAGCACTTCATCCAGGAGGAGCAGATTCTGGAGATCGACTGCACCATGCTTACACCAGAACCTGTTCTGAAGTGAGCATGCATCTGGCTATTCTCTATTGAATCTGTTCATAATCGCTGGAATTCTTACTCAGTGCTTTTGTTGCGTTTCAGGACATCAGGGCATGTGGATAAGTTTGCAGACTACATGGTCAAGGATGTCAAGAATGGAGAGTGTTTCCGTGCTGACCACCTCCTTAAAGGTTTGTCATGGTTTCTTATAGTAAGAACCGCTCCAGTAGTACTGTATAATTTGAATGCATTGAGCCATCCTCTGATGTGACTCCATGGATGCTGTAGATGTTCAGGAGTAAAAAATAACAATGGGATCTGTAAGAATCACAAAGGCTTTAATAGGCTTCCAACCAGACTCCATGATTTGTAGACCACCAACGTGACTGAAATGAATAAGTTCTTTATTTAAGCTAAATTTAGACTGCTTAAATTTGCCAAAATTAACTTATTGATGACACTCACTTACACTCAAGAGGCATATACAATATTTTTGTCTAGTAAAATTCTCTAGAGTGATGATAATCAACTTTCCTTCTTATACCATTTAGTTCAAGGTGGTATAAAATAAAGGTTATTAGCTTAAAAAGAAATTTAATTAAAAAAAGTTTTTATTTAAAGTTATTTTATGTTAATACAGTAATAGCAGTACCAGTCATACAACCTTTGTATTTCCATTGATCAAATTAAATGAAATAAATAATAATAAAATGCCTGCAATGTTTTTGTTTTTAGCTCATCTTCAGAAATTAATGAGTGACAAAAAATGTACGGCAGAAAAGAAAACCGAGATGGAGGGTGTCATCACCCAGGTATGTCTCACTGATGCAATGCTACATTTATAACTAGCTTTTATAAACTGAACTTGGTGTGCGAAAGGAGTATTTGATACAATAAGAACCATACACACCAAGAACAATATCTATAAAACGAAACGTTTTTATAATCGTTGATTACAATAGAGAAACTATATTGTTTTTTTTTTTCAGCTGATGAACGATAAAAACATTCATAGCCAAAAGAATATACAATATTTCAATAAGCTTGAGCATCTAATCAGAATCAGAATCAGAAAGAGCTTTATTGCCAAGTATGCTTGCGCATACAAGGAATTTGTTTTAGTGACATAAGCTTCCAGTACACAAAAGACAACAACACACAGTCAAAAAAATAAAAAAATAAAAACCCTTTGCAGATAAATAAGTGTATAAACAATTGTGCTATAAATGATAATGGAATTGGATTGAGTAAGATGCAGGGATGTACTAGGATGAAGGGGTAACAAATAAATATAAGGATATTGCACATTTTTATTGTATAAGTGGGGAACATTTAACTGTTCATGAGCTAGATTGCCTGGGGGAAGAAACTGTTCTTGTGCCTGACTGTCCTGGTATTTGCGGCTCTGAAGCGCCGGCCAGATGGCAAGAGTTCAAAGATGGGGTAACTTGGGTGTGAGGGATCCAGAGTGATTTTCTGAGCCCTTTTCCTCACTCTGGATGTATACAGTTCTTGAAGGGTGGGCAGGGGAGTACCAATAATCCTTTCAGCAGTCCAAACCGTTCTATGTAGTCTTCTGATGTCTGATTTTGTAGCTGAACCAAACCACACAGTTATTGAAGTGCACAGGACAGACTCAATGACGGCTGAGTAGAACTGTTTCAGCAGCTCCTGTGGCAGGTTAAACTTCCTCAGCTGGCAAAGGAAGTACAACCTTTGTTGGGCCTTTTTTACAATGGAGTCAATGTGAATTTCCCACTTCAGGTCCTGAGAGATGGTGGTTCCCAGGAATCTGAATGACTCCACTGCAGCCACAGTGCTGTTCATGATGGTGAGTGGGGGGAGTGCAGGGGGGTTTCTTCTGAAGTCCACGATCATCTCCACTGTTTTTGAGCGTGTTCAGCTCCAGGTTGTTAAGACTGCACCAGACAGCCAGCTGCTCAACCTCTTGTCTGTAAGCAGACTCGTCACCGTCCTGGATGAGACCGATGAGTGTGGTGTCGTCTGCAAACTTCAGGAGCTTGACAAAGGGGTCTTTTGAGGTGCAGTCGTTGGTGTACAGCGAGAAGAGCAGGGGGGAGAGAACACATCCCTGAGGGGCACCAGTGTTGGTGGAGCAGCTGTTGGACATGAATTTCCCCAGTCTCACTAGCTGTTGCCTATCTGTCATAAAGCTGGTGATCCACTGACAGATAGAACTAGGAACAGAGAGCTGGGTCAGTTTGGTCTGGAGGACTGTTGGGATGATGGTGTTGAAAGCCGAACTGAAGTCCACAAACAGGATCCTCACATAAGTCCCTGTTTTGTCCAGATGTTGCAGGATGAAGTGCAATCCCATGTTGATTGCATCATCCACAGACCTGTTTGCTCGGTAAGCAAACTGCAGGGGGTCCAGTAAGGGTCCAGTGATGTCCTTCAGATAAGCCAGAACCAGTTTTTCAAACGACTTCATGACGACAGATGTTAGAGCCACAGGTCTGTAGTCGTTAAGTCCTGTAATCTTGGGTTTCTTTGGAATGGGGATGATGGTGGGTGGAGCGTTTGAAGCAGGAAGGCACTTCACACAACTCCAGAGATCTGTTGAAGATCTGTGAAAAGATGGGGGCCAGCTGGTCAGCACAGGTTTTCAAACAGGCTGGTGTAACGCCATCTGGGCCTGGTGCTTTTCTTCTTTTTTGTTCTTCCTGAAGACCTGGCGCACATAATCTTCACAGATTTGAAGAGCAGGAGGTGTGGAGAGGGGGATTGCAGGAGGTGTTAACGGTTGTGTAGAGAGATGGTCAGAATGGGTGTTGGGGGTTTCAAATCTACAATAAAAACTCATTCAGGTCGTTAGCAAGTCGTTGATTAGCCTCAGTGCAGGAGGATGGTGTCTTGTAGTTAGTGATGGCTCTCAGTCCACTCCACACTGAAGTTGAGTCGTTGGAAGTAAACTGGTCTTCCAAATTTTTTAGCGTAGGTCTTTTTAAGCCGCTCTAATCTCTTTGTTCAGTGTGTTCCTGGCCTGATTGTACAAGACTCTGTCCCCCATTTCTGTAGGCATCCTCTTTGGCCTGACGAAGATGTCTGAGTTTTGCTGTAAACCATGGCTTATCATTGTTGAATGTTAAATAAGTCCTGGTAGGAATGCATATATCCTCACAAAAAACTAATATATGATGTTACGGTCTCTGTGAGTTCGTCCAGATTGGTGGTAGCAGCTTCAAAAACACTCCAATCAGTGAGGTCAAAACAGGCTTGTAAATCCTGCTCTGTTTCGTTGGTCCATCTCTTTACAGTCTTTACTACAGGTTTAGCAGATTTAAGTTTCTGCCTGTAGGTTGGTATAAGATGAACCAGACAGAGATCAGACAGTCCCAAAGCTGCTCGTGGAACAGAGTGATATGCATCCTTTATTGTGGTGTAAGAGTGATCCAATACATTACTGTCTCTGGTGGGACATGTAACATGCTGTCTGTATTTTGGCAGTTCACGGGAGAGATTGGCTTTATTAAAGTCCCCAAGAATGATTAAAACAGAGTCCGGGTGTTGTTGTTCTGTCTCTGTAATCTGGTCAGCGAGTTTCTGTAAAGCCAGACTTACGTGCGCTTGCGGAGGGATATAAACACTCACCAGAATGAACGAGTGAAACTCCCGCGGCGAATAGAACGGCTTGCAGTTAATGAAGAGTATTTCGAGATCTGAGCAGCACATCTTCTTTAACAAAGTTACATCTGTACACCACCGTTCATTGATGTAAAAGCATGTCCCGCCGCCGCGCGATTTCCCCGTTGATTCTGCGTCGCGGTCCGCTCTGAACAGCTGAAAGCCCGGCAGATGGAGCGCACTGTCCGGTATGGCGTCATTGAGCCAGGTTTCCGTGAAACACAGAGCAGCAGAGTGTGAGAAATCCTTATTTGTCCGAGAGAGCAGAAGGATTTCGTCCGTTTTGTTGGGTAGAGAGCGGAGATTTGCCAGATGGATGCTAGGCAACGGCGTTCGAAATCCGCGCTTCCTGAGTCTAACGAGCGCACCAGCTCGCTTCCCCCGTTTGCGCATCCTGAAGCGTTTGATCAGCGCCGCTGCTCCGCCGACAACAACGTTCAGTAAAACGTCTGAATAATTGAAATCCGGTAAAAGATCTTGTGGTGTGTTCTGCCGAATGTTCAGCAGTTCATCCCTGGTGAAACTGATCGTGTTTGTTAAACAAAAACAGGAAAAACGAACAAAAACAGTACAACACTGGAGAGCCAAGCACTGAAGCAGCCGTCTGCGGCGCCATCGAGAGCTATAAGCTAAAGTTGCAGATGACCTAACTACAGCATTATCCATTGACGTGGACACTAAAATAGTTATAGTTGTTGTTTTTGGTGTGAGCGGGCCTTTACTGTTTAGTAAAATTACTGAGTAATAATGGGTTTACTCTGCTTGTTTTCATTTTTTTTTTTTCAGATGGATAACTACACCCAGCAGGAGTTGGCCGATTTGTTTGTGCAATACAATGTCAAGTCTCCAAGTACAGGAAATGATCTCACACCTCCCATCTCATTTAACCTGATGTTCCAGACCTCCATTGGGCCTGGGGGCAACATGCAAGGGTAAGTAAAGTGTCTGCTAAATGACTAAATGTAAAGTAAATTGGACACCACCAGACTACATGCTCTCATTTTAAAATATCTCAACTAAGAAAAAGGATGCTTCACACTCGGGGCTACATTATTTCCATAGCTATTTGAGGCCAGAAACTGCTCAGGGAATCTTCCTCAACTTCAAACGTCTTTTGGAGTTCAACCAGGGAAAGCTTCCATTTGCTGCTGCCCAGATCGGAAACTCCTTCAGGAATGAGATCTCTCCTCGCTCTGGCTTGATTCGTGTCAGGTGCAGATTATGATTTCCTTTTGAACATTTGGTTATTTGGGTGTCACATACAAGTGTTTCCATTACGATTTTTATGTAAAAAATGTACTGAAGTGAATATTTCTCCCCACAGAGAGTTTACAATGGCTGAGATCGAGCACTTTGTAGACCCGAACGAGAAGGTTCATTCCAAGTTCTCCAATGTTGCTGATCTGGAGATCATGCTTTACTCGTCCAAAGCACAGACTAGTGGGCAATCTGCCCAGATTATGAGGCTGGGTGATGCAGTGGAGCAGGTCTGAGAAGATGTATTGATTAATTTATGATGTATTGATTATAATTAACACCTCGGTTGTATTAACAGACTTTGGTATTGTGTAGGGCATCATCAACAACTCCGTCTTGGGCTACTTCATTGGAAGGATCTACCTTTATTTGATCAAAGTTGGTGTGGCGAAAGACAAGCTTCGTTTCCGTCAGCACATGGACAATGAGATGGCCCACTATGCCTGTGACTGCTGGGACGCTGAGACCAAAACCTCTTATGTACGTTCAGTGTTTGCTCGAGGACCTTCTAATTTCACCTCATAGATTAGATGTTCATTTGTGTGTTTCTTCATACTTTTATTTTTTTTCAGGGGTGGATTGAGATCGTGGGGTGTGCTGATCGCTCATGTTATGATCTTTTGTGCCACGCAAGGGCCACCAAAGTCCCTCTAGTTGCTGAGAAACCCTTAAAGGAACCCATATCCTTCAACGTTCTGCAGATCTTAATAACTACAATTATCATAGCATTTGAATGGGATCTGAACTCTCTCTGCACAGGATCTTAGTTCTCTTTGTCCTCAGTTACTTTCCTTAACTGCTTTACACAAAGTTGTAAATGTTGTCCAGTTTGAGGCAAACAAAGGAGCCATCGGCAAAGCTTACAAGAAGGATGCCAAGCTTGCAATGGAGTACCTGGCCATCTGTGATGAATGCTATATCACAGAACAGGAGAAACTCCTCAACGAGAATGGGTGAGTATCATCAAGAAGAGCATTCAACATTTTTAACGCCAGTGACCCCCAAATATGAAGCAATATCATAGAGTTTTAACCAATAGTCGGAGCTAAAATAGGTATTTTTCTCAGTCCGTAGTGCCCACCAATGTTATTCTGTTCATTCATTGGTTTCCTCTCTCAATGCAGCGAGTTCACCATTGAGACTGAGGGCAAGACTTTCAAACTCACCAAGGACATGGTCAACGTCAAGAGGTTCCAGAAGACCCTGCACGGTAAGAGGCAGAAGCTACGATTTTAATGTCAACAAAAGAAAATGTAAGAGATTTGAACTAAGTTCTCTTTCTCCACAGTTGAGGAGGTTGTTCCTAATGTAATCGAACCCTCCTTTGGCATCGGGAGAATCATGTACTCCATCTTTGAGCACACATTCCGTATCAGGGAGGGTGACGAGCAAAGAACGGTAAATACAGTATGCTGTAATATTCTGTAATTAATCATTTTATATGTTCGTCTTGCTTTATTTATGAAGTTTACTTTTTTCTCTTCAGTATTTCAGCTTCCCTGCCACAGTTGCACCGTATAAATGCTCCGTCCTGCCATTGAGCCAAAATCAGGAATTTATGCCATTTGTTCGAGAATTATGTGAGTAGTACAACTCTACTATTACTTATAAAAATGTATAGATACTAACCAAATAATAATGCACAATTAATGCTTTCCTCTACAGCTGAAGCCCTGACCAGGAATGGTGTCTCCCACAAGGTGGATGATTCCTCAGGATCTATTGGCAGACGTTACGCCAGAACGGATGAGATTGGTGTGGCATTCGGTATCACCATTGATTTTGACACGGTTAATAAGACGCCCCACACTGCCACTCTGAGAGACCGTGACTCCATGAGGCAGATCAGGGCTGAGGTAAAGCAGTTCTGTGTCTTTAATTCATTCACAGAGGCAGCGTGTTGATTATTTTACTGAGATATATTTGTTTATTTACAGGTTAGTGAATTGCCCGAAATCGTTCGTGACCTAGCCAATGGTGCAATCACATGGGCAGAAGTGGAAAGCAAGTACCCCATCTTTGAAGGCCAGGAGACGAGCAAAAAGGAAACTGTGGAAGAGTAGACTTGTCTGTTTGTCTATCTCATCTGCCTTTTCACTGGAGGCACATGTTTCAACAGACATGTTTACATTTGCATTCATAGGATAAAAATTATGACAATTATAATATACAAGCAATCAATGTATGCCAGATGTTCACACAACTGGAACCATTGTAATTAAGTATTTCTTTAAAATTCAAGGAAGCTCTGTAAGGACCTAAGGATGACTAATTAGGTTGCTGTACTAGTAAAAGGATTTCACCATACCTGTCCATGGGTTGATAAATCACATGTATGGTCAAATAAATCAAACCAGCACTTTCTGGACCTGTAAAAGTGTGTTGTTTTTTTAAATTATCATTATGGTGGCCACATGGGGGCGTGACACCTGCCAGCTGATTTTCCATGACTTCAACATTTTTGACTCAAAGGGCCCTCCTGTCCAAGACAATATTCTAAGCCTCCCCAATTCAGAATATTATTGGCTAGTTTTTAAATGTTTTTATTAACAGAAACCGGGAACATTGATATATTAATTAACTAATTATTTTTGTGAATTAAGTTTCAAGAACTATGTTCTTAATTTAAAAAAAGAGTGTGTGGGGTATTTATCATTTTAATAGAAATAAATTTTGATTTCCATATCGATTTGCATGGGGTTTTTGCTAACACCCCTAGTGTGCCCCGGCCCTCGTTTTGAGAACCACTAGTTTAACAGTTAATGATTTTAATAGTTCTCAGGTCAAAGCTTGTTGATGAAGATTGACCTAGAGGGGCTGATCTCTATTCAGACATGCTAATAATACAGGTGCATCAATAAATTAGAATGTCGTGGAAAAGTTAATTTATTTCAATAATTCAACTCCAATTGTGAAACTTGTGTATTAAATAAATTCAATGCACACAGACTGAAGTAGTTTAAGTCTTTGGTTCTTTTAATTGTGATGATTTTGGCTCACATTTTACAAAAACCAACCAATTCATTATCTCAACAAATTAGAATACTTCATAAGACCAATTAAAAAAAAACATTTTTAGTGAATTGTTGGCCTTCTGGAAAGTATGTTCATTTACTGTACATGTACTAAATACTTGGTAGGGGCTCTTTTTGCTTTAATTACTGCCTCAATTAGGCGTGGCATGGAGGTGATCAGTTTGTGGCACTGCTGAGGTGGTATGGAAGCCCAGGTTTCTTTGACGGTGGCCTTCAGCTCATCTGCATTTTTTGGTCTCTTGTTTCTCATTTTTGTCTTGACAATACCCCATAGATTCTCTATGGGGTTCAGGTCTGGTGAGTTTGCTGGCCAGTCAAGCACACCAACACCATGGTCATTTAACCAACTTTTGGTGCTTTTGGCAGTGTGGGCAGGTGCCAAATCCTGCTGGAAAATGAAATCAGCATCTTCAAAAAGCTGGTCAGCAGAAGAAAGCATGAAGTGCTCCAAAATTTCTTGGTAAACGGGTGCAGTGACTTTGCTTTACAAAAAAACACAATGGACCAACACCAGCAGATGACATTGCACCCCAAATCATCACAGACTGTGGAAACTTAACACTGGACTTAAAACAACTTGGACTATGAGCTTCTCCACCCTTCCTCCAGACTCTAGGACCTTGGTTTCCAATTGAAATACAAAACTTGCTCTCATCTGAAAAGAGGACTTTGGACCACTGGGCAACAGTCCAGTTCTTCTTCTCCTTAACCCAGGTAAGACGCCTCTGACGTTGTCTGTGGTTCAGGAGTGGCTTAACAAGAGGAATACAACTGTAAGCAAATTCCTTGTCACGTCTGTGTGTGGTGGCTCTTGATGCCTTGACCCCAGCCTCAGTCCATTCCTTGTGAAGTTCACTCAAATTCTTGAATCGATTTTGCTTGACAATCCTCATAAGACTGCGGTTCTCTCGGTTGGTTGTGCATCTTTTTCTTCCACACTTTTTCCTTCCACTCAACTTTCTGTTAACATGCTTGGATACAGCACTCTGTGAACAGCCAGCTTCTTGGCAATGAATGTTTGTGGCTTACCCTCCTTGTGAAGGGTGTCAATGACTGTCTTCTGGACAACTGTCAGATCAGCAGTCTTCCCCATGATTGTGTAGCCTAATGAACCAAACGGAGAGACCATTTTGAAGGCTCAGGAAACCTATGCAGATGTTTTGAGTTGATTAGCTGATTGTCATGTCACCATATTCTAATTTGTTGAGATAGTGAATTGGTGGGTTTTTGTTAAATGTGAGCCCAAATCATCACAATTAAAAGAACCAAAGACTTAAACTACTTCAGTCTGTGTGCATTGAATTTATTAAATACACAAGTTTCACAATTTGAGATGAATTATACAATTTGACCACGACATTATAATTTATTGAGATGCACCTGTATTTAAGCCTGAATATTATTAACATGTGACACTGTTCTGCTTACAAACTAAATGCTGATGTGTCAGGACTTACTAATTCAAATTATCAATGCTAAATGCAGTATTTCAGGTATTTTTAATATGGTATGCATAGACAGTGGCTTCATTTAGAACTGGAAATTTTGCTAATATGAATTGTTTTCTTTTATTTTTGAAGGGTGTTTATTCAGGCTAGAAAATGGTGTCCCAGTCTTAATTGTCATCCAAAAACAGCATTGACCCTGACAGAAACAGGTGTGGAAGAGTGTGAATGTATGCAGGGCTCCTGACTGTTCTAAAAGTCTGCTAAAGAGCTAATGGCCTAAAATACATGCAAGTTATATTAGGGGACTGCAATAGCCCAATCTATTATGAGTCCATTTATCTAACCATTTAAAAATAATGTACTGATAAGTGGATTCTGTGTTGGTATCTGAGTAACACAATTGCATATTATAAATAGTAAAAGTAAATTATAAACAATACTGTACCCTTAGAGATTTGTATATCTTTATATATCTAATGGCTTATCTCATAGACTGGACTACCAGTGTTATTTAACATGCCTGCTCTCAATGACCCCTGACCTCTCCAAGGTTTTTTTTTTTTTTTTTTATGTGGATAATAGAAAATCGCTTCCTCTCATCTTGGTGAGACATGTATCTCTCGATGCTTTCTCCCCATTCTCAACCAATGTTTTTTCTTCTAAGTAAGCAAATTATATTTGTGACCGCTGGGGTATATTTGTAGCAATATCAAAAAATAAATTTTAATCAACAAAATTATTGATTTTTCTTTTATGCCAAAAATCATTAGGACATTAAGTAAAGATCATGTTCCATGAAGATATTTTGTAAATATATCAAAACAAAAATTATGGTTAGTAATATGCATTGCTAAGAACTTCATTTGAACATTTTTAAAAGGTGATTTTCTCAATATTTAGATTTTTTTGCACCCTCAGATTCCAGATTTTCAAATAGTTGTATATCGGCCAAATATTGCCCTATCCTAACAAACCATACATCAATGGAAAGCCTATTTATTCAGCTTTCAGATGATGTATAAATCTCGATTTTGAAAAAATTTACCCTTATGACTGGTTTTGTGGTTCAGGGTCACATTTGATCGTGCACCAGTGCTTCTCAGGTAAGTGTTTTTTTTTTTTTATATTTTCTACATATTTTTACATTTACACCTTTTGTTCTAACCCTTCTTCTATTTCTTATGCAGGACATTCAGTATGCAAGCAATGGAGATTCAAGCCTGTTTCTATTGATACAACATGGCACAATGGAACCGCCCCTATGGGCTGCTTCAGATGAATATAAATACATCTCGCATTCACCTTTAACTCTCCGCAACTGCCCAACAGGCAGTTTGTGCACCCAACTGACACTTTGTAGAAAGAGAGGATGCATTAGACTGTTACTTACCTGATATTTTCTGTACATTATTGCCAGTATTTAAAGTTCAAGTGGATCTTTCAGTATTTGGGTTACGGTGGCATTGCTGTGCTCAAGGTTAGTACAACAGCTGTTTCTAAAATCTGCTTGGCAGCATGACCCACTAATATTTAAATCAAATATTGATCAAAATAGTTGAACTAATAAGCTGGTAACTTACCTGCATGGTTCCTCTCTCAATAACAAATCTCATTAAATAATGCAGACCAGATTGGTGTTTGACTACATACCTTTAAATCACCTGAGAAGAGATACAAAAGAATCATCTGCTGGTTAAAAAAGATCATTTTAAAATTAAAAATTATATTTTAGTGTGATGCTTTAATACAATGAAAGAAGAAAATAGCCCAGCTAAAAATAGCAAGAGCTCACATAGTGTAGATGCTTCCCGCTCACACAATCCAAATCATTGGAAACTTCTGCCCTGCCCACAAAGATCAAATTGTTTTCAGTTCATCTATTTACTTTTTTTGTTAGAAAGTGTTTAACATATGATTCCTATTGTAATGACTGGTGCCATTTTTCTTAATGCAATGTAACTCTTTATCCAACGAGGCTTAGAGTACATTTACAGCATACATTTTCTCTTTTTTTATTTGCTCCCTTGCAAGCAAACCTATGACCTTGGTGTTTCTAGCGCCATGTTCTACAAGTTGAGCTACAGTAACACTACAATATTGCTTTCATCCCATAGTAGTTCATCAATTACCAAGTTGTATTTTTAGCAGGATCCTAATCGATCAGAAAATATTTCAATGACCAAATTTGACACCAGATTTGTATTCATTCAAACTCTCTTAGGTTGTCCTGCACACAATGGGGGTCAAAGCAGCTCTTCCGAGGTACGAGCTCTACTTTTATAATGTAGTGCTGTGTACAGCAATGCTCTGGGCTGCCAGATGGATATTTGATGTATCCAGCTGTAAGTATAAATGAACACATGCACACTGTTCTGATGTGACCCTAAAATGATGTCACTTTTCAGATAATGTTTCTAGAGTGGTTTCTTTGAGGCTTTTACCATTTTACATCCTATTGAGCTCTTTCTCACTCATAAACATCGCATTAGAGCACAAAAATAGTACTACTGTATATTGTATGAGGAGAAAGACAGAGCAGTGATCCGCTAACCTCAGAAAGCTATGCAAAGTACGCAGCAGGGATCATATGTCAGTATTAATACACCAAAGAATGAATGACTGAAACAGAGTGACAGAGAAGAGAAAGAGGTATTATTATGGGTTTGTGACAAAAGCTACCAAATTTGCATTGAATATACAGTTTTTTATCTATTAATTAATTAAAATATTTATTGAAGATTTTAATCCAATATTTAAATCATTTAACAACCACACAGTGGAATGGTCACAGAGAAATAAAATATTTCATCTTTTTAAATATATATTTTTAGTAAGTGCTTTATTTTTTTGTTGGTTTATATTACAAATATACATTTGTTTTACATTTTTCATTTCATATTATTAGATTTCCTCATGAACCCTAGTTTGTGAAGCTTGCTGTCAATGAATATTTGAGCATATTTAGTAAGGAATAGAGCATTAATTGTATCATAATTATTTATATCCAGCAAATTCCAACAGAAAAACCTTCAAGACCAGTGTACAGCCAGGATGGTATTACTCTGGCAGAAAAATGGTGAGATTTTGTCAGTATAATTTCACATTAAGTATATACTGTATCTAAAATTGTGGTAATTGACTCTGATTGATCCACATCACTTTGTAGGATACGGCTGATGTTGAGTGGATGATGTGGTTCTCTACGTTTCGAGAGCATGTCATCTTTGCACTCTCAGGTCATGTGATCTTTGCCAAGATCTGCTCCTTGCTGGCTCCGCAGGTGCCTCTTGAATGTCCAAGCAAACCTTTATTATACGTGACTTCATGAATAAAGGTATGACTCTATATGGCCTACCTGAGATGCTCATTCTCTCATGTTCTCTCATCCCACAGTACAGATCTCTGGTGTTCATGGTGTATGGTATGCTGGCGGTTTTCACCAGTATGGGCTGGGCCTACGTCACGCTCATCCTCTCTCACTGTGTGCTGCTCTATAGCATCTCTCTGGTCAAGCTCAGGTGGCTCTGCTTCGTTGCTGGACTCACTACACTGGCCACTTTTAAAATGGAGCCCTTCATTTCCTGGCAGGTATGTATCTGACACTCTGAAAATGTAAAAAGGAACTATTTATGATTATGTTTATTTGTGATGGCTCATCTTTCAGGCAGGGTTTGTGACTGGCAGTTTTGAGCTGCGTCCTCTTCTGTTCTACGGCGGCTGTGGATTCACCATCATGCGCTGTATGAGTTTCGCTTTGGAGAACTGTGAGAAGAAAGATGGAAACTACAGCATCCTGGAGCTTCTCAAGTATAACTTCTACCTTCCCTTCTTTTACTTTGGACCCATCATGACCTTCGACAAGTTCTACATTCAGGTTCGTAACTAAATGAACTGAATGAAATTATGGTTTGATTATTTTCTATATAATTGGATTGTGATTTTATAGCATTGCCCTCTGATCCCGGCAGGCCAATAACCCCAACCTGACAAGGAAGGATGGAGAGATGTGGAACATTTGCCTTCAGGGCCTGCTACACCTGGGGGTTATTATGATAGTGGCAGTCCTCCTACACTTTATGTACATTCTGACCATACCTAGTGACATGAAGCTCCTTAAAAATATCTCAGACTGGGCCCTTGGTATGTATGTGTTTACTTGTATTCACTTACTTTTTAGTTAATCAGTGTCAAAAGACTACAATAGTCTTTCTCTTCTCTGACCATGCAGTTGGATTGGCTTATTTGAATCTGGTGTATGATTGGGTGAAAGCAGCGGTGATGTTTGGAGTGATAAACACAATATCAAGACTGGATCATCTGGACCCTCCCAAACCACCAAAATGCATTACAATGCTTTATGTGTTCTCTGAGACGTGAGTGAGCCAATTTGTCATTCTATGCTTTCTTGTTTCTTTATTCTAAAAGTTATAATAAAATAGATTTTGATGTAATCAGTCAAATTCAATAGTATTGACAATGCTTAACATTTTTTTTTTTTACAGACACTTTGATCGAGGAATAAATGATTTTCTCTGCAAGTATGACTGACATGGTTACTTTTATTAGACTTTTAACCAACACAATGCTGTTTCAAGCACTAGCATTTTAACAAAGAATGCTGTCATCTTTACAGGTATGTTTATAACTACCTCGGTGGGAAGCATGACAATGTTTTGGATGAGCTGATAGCCTCTCTGTGCACGTTTGGCATCGCAGCACTCTGGCTCGGACCAGGCTGGGTGGTTTTCATCTGGGCTTTCTTAAACTGCTTTGGCCGTAATTTTGAATTGTGGACTGCCCAGTTCTTCACCATGGAACCTTTTATTTCTATTGAGGTAAGTAAAAGAAAGATGACCAGCAATAATTTGCTGGATTTTCTACTCATGTATTGTAACATGAATGCTCCAGTGCACTCTCTAGTGGTTAAATGTTAAAATACTGCTGCTAAAAAAAATTCTCTAGAGCTCTCTCTAGTGGTTAAATGTTAAAATGCTGCTGCTAAAAATTTCTCTAGAGCTCTCTCTAGTGGTTAAATGTTAAATTGCTGCTGCTAAAAATTTCTCTAGAGCTCTCTCTAGTGGTTAAATGTTAAAATGCTGCTGCTAAAAATTTCTCTAGAGCTCTCTCTAGTGGTTAAATGTTAAATTACTGCTGCTAAAAGTTTCTCTGGAGCTCTCTCTAGTGGTTAAATGTTAAATTGCTGGTAAAATAAGCAATAATCTCATCTAGAAATCTTTCCTTCCACCCACAGATGGCGATATCAGAATCTATGTCACGCAGGATCAGGGCTGTGTTTAATACCTTCAACTTCTGGACAATTGTCCTTTACAATGTCCTGGCCCTGAACAGTCTTGAATTTGCTAAACTAGTTGCCAAGAGACTGTTACTGAAAGGTGAATTACTGGTGATATCTGACCAATTTAAATGCATTTTAAAATCCAAAAGAGTTTATGTAATTGTTATTGTAAAGCTGTATGTAGTTGATTTGTATATGTATTTTTTTTTTTTTTTTTTTACTTTTTATTGAATTATTTTATTTTACAATTTAAAAAAAAATATTATATATAATATATATATATATATATATATATATATATCTATATATATATATATATATATATATATATATATATATATATATTAAACTGTATATTGTTTCTCAGGTTTCCCTTTCACTACCATCACTGTGATGTTCGTCACATACTGCTTGATTCAGCTGATTAAGGAAAGGGAAAGAAGACAGGCTTTGATTGATGATCCAGACCCAATCCCCCCTCCAGCGCCCGCTTCTGCACCCACTCCCAAAGATCCCAGCACCACCCAGACAGACGCTGCTGCTGCTGCCCAGCCTGTGGACCCAAACAAGCAAAAGGCAGAGTAGAGATTACACATAATGCTTACATTTTGATGAAACCTGACTGGTTTACTTACACATTTTGTGTCTTCTTATGAATTCTGCAGACAATGATAATCTAGAAATATGGACAAAAATGTTTTATTGACAGTACTGTAAGTAAAGAGTTTTTTCAACATTACAGACGTTACTCCTATTGGCTGTTTTTTAAATTAGTGGCAGTTTTACATGTGTAAAAGAGTTTCAGTATGTGATTTGTTGTTAAAAACCTAGAGGATGGATTTTATTACTACAAATTTTATAACAGTTTTAATTCAAATGAAATACAAGTGTTCATATCTATACATAATATATATAACTAATATGTACTTAAATATAATGGACTACTAACAATCACAAAGACTGTTTTCTGAATTTGTGATATGCATTAAAGTAATCTTCATTAGTGATTATATGTGTATGTCTTTTTGTCAACTTGCCAAGTTGTTTTTTTATGTTGTTTTTTTGGGGAACTTTATTCATGTTAAAATTTCTGCAAATAAGTGAATGGCAAAGTTGTAATTGACACAGATCGATCATCTGGGACACACGTCCTGCATGACAACTCGGTTGCTTAAATTAAACTGTGACTAAAAGCATAAATGTGACTGAGAACATTCAAGATCGTTGATGTCATTAAACCTTTTTAATCTAGGATATTTATATGAACTGGCATAAACTCTCTTCTGTTTGTTCAACCATTAAGGTAACCTGTGACTGTAAATGAACTGTCAATATAATTAGTGACTAGTGAGTTTTTCTTAGAAATAAAAAGGGAAAATTGAGAAGTTGGCCTTGTATTTTTGTTACTTTTCATGTATAATACTTAAAGCAGTGGTGCAGAACATTTTTCCCAGTGAAACTATTTATTCAACAATTTTTAACAACCCCCACCCTCAACACAGTTAAATTTTTAATAAATAAAATGACAGCAGAAACATTAAAATAATGGCATTAACACCAATGGCCAAAGAAAAAATGGTTGTGTGACTACAATCAACAAAGTTTTGAAAAAAAAAAAAAAAAAAGTTTGATAAAATTATACACCCCAAATTTCAGACTAAAAAAAGGGGTATGAATCAAAATGATAAATGATTATAGATATTTTATCTGCTCTGTTAATAATTCTAGATACCTAGCTTATTTTCTATCAACCGGTTAAATTTAACAATAGTGCATAAATGATTTTTGCTTTGGTTTGGACTAAAACGGCAGACAGGCTAAATGAAAATATAAATCCATTTTCTGCCAGTAGGTGGCGCTTACTGAACAGCATAGAGCTGTTTCCCCGGTAACCGCTGTGAACAAAACAGGCTGCTTATAAACACTGAGGTAGGATGAATAGAAAAGGCCATAGAAACTCTTCTGAAGGCAGTTGGTTTCCTTCAGAGATACATTCATATAATTTATTAATACTTTAATTAATATAATATATAGTCTAAAAAAATAAAGAGGGTGACTCATAGTCCCATAAATGTACTGTGTAGTGGCTTGTGATCTTATTCAGAAGGCCAGTGTTTCTTCTGACTACTGTCTCGCATGGGGAAGTGTGTCAGCTGTTGCACAGGGCAGGGGGTTGTGTTTCACATGTACAAGTATAGATTCCATATATTTGTGAAGGACCTATAAATAGTCCCCAGTTGGAATTTGGTTGAAGTATTGGGACAGCTGATGAAGCCTGAAGTCCCGAACGCAAAGCGGAACTGATACAGCCCTGCCTCTTCTTTTTCAGCCAGTAACAGAAGTTTGGTACAGAGACCGCTGGACTAGCTAATGACTTCATTGTGACCCTCAGGGATACTGGATGATCAGTATGGCTCTACCCATAGATCCCATGGAGGAGCCACGGATGTACCAGCAAACCCTGCTGCAGGATGGTCAATATGATCTTCTGGAGAGCGATATGATGGTTGATTGTGCGTTGAAGATCAAAGACAAGGAGTTTCCTTGCCACCGGTTGGTCCCAGCTCGTACTTCAGAGCTTTCTTTAAGTCAGGTGTGGAGAAGAGTAAATAGAAAGAGATTGGATTGGAGGATGTGGAGCCTGGAGTCATGGGGATGATCTTGAAGTACCTCTACACCTCAAACATCAATGTGACAGAGCAAAACGTACAAGACATCTTCGCTCCAGATCCCCTCGCTCTGGCCAACATGCTCCAGATTTTCACCATATGTGTTTCATTCCTACAAAAGAGGCTGAGTTTGAGCAACTGTTTGGCCAATTTTTCAACTAGGCCTGATGCTGTATTGTCCTTGTCTGGCCATATTGGCGAGGAACTTTGCTTGTGAACGCTTTCAGTTAATTGCTCGGGATGAAGAATTCCTGCAGCTGACTCCAAGTGGAGTCATTGGCAGCCATTATCGCATCAGACACTTTGAATGTAAAAACGGAGCAAAAGTGGATTGGACATGACCAAGAGAAGAGGCTGGGGGACCTACCGGGTCTGCTGGATTGTGTCAGATTACGTCTGGTTCCTGAGAACTACTTCACCAAAAACGTGGAGAAACATGAATGGCTGAGCTCAAACCCAGAGATCACCAAGAAACTGCAACTGGTCAAAGACGCCCATGCTGGGAAGCTTCCTGAAGTCAAGAAGAACAAAAGCAAAAAGAGTGCTGGTAAGGAAGGAAAGGAGGAGGGATATTTAGCATAGTTTATCAATGTTTCTAGAATGTTAATAATCTGTGCTCACAAAGAAATAACCAAACTTGAACTATAGCGTACTGTCAAGGGAACGTTTTGCATTTGTTGGGGGTGACTTTTTGGGGACCGTATTGTCTGTGAAACTGAAAGAACAGGGAAGACATTTATTTTTTGTATGTATTTCGGAACGAGTCATCAATAATTTTTTTTATTAGTTTTCCCAGTATTTTATACACAATATATTAAATGTAATGCTTTATTTTTCATTTGAAGTATTCAAAAAGTTTATGTAGTCAGTGTTTAAGATTACAATAACATAGAACCATTTCACGAGTTTGACTGGCTATCCAGTCTTAATAGTTATTAGTAAACAAGCTTGGCTTGCTGTCCTCAACAGAGGTTCGAACCCGAGGCTTGGCTTGAGCTGCTATTTCAATTCCCTTATTGTAGTACTACATAAAGGGAGAATAACAGAAATAGAGGTGGATATGGGGAGGTGGAGGGATGCCGGAATAATTGTCGCTGGGACGGCGTAATAACTGCTGCTTATTAGGCTCATAATGAGGACCGGCAGGAAACAAATGATTAGGCTCCTCCCAAAAACCTACGTTTGGAACTTAATTTAATAGAACAGACACTAACCTCTCAGAACATTCCGGGAAGGTTAATTATGGTTCTAAAATAATATAACCTAAAAGTATCCATTAGAAAACATTGTCTATATGTTCTTAGCAGGTTATCACCTGAAACAACCCTGCCTTTAAATTATCAGCAAATGCTCATGTAGACTGTCCTATATAACACAGTGGATGATATGGTGTCATTACGTCTGACAGTTTGACCCTGCAACATCAGACTGGATGGGCATGCCCCCCATACCCTCTCCCCGCTTCCTGTTTAGCATGGGAGGGGCGGAAAACTTCATCTTTGTTATTGGAGGGAAAGAAATGAACGAAGTAGAATGCATTCTGGACACAGTCATGGTTTATGACAGACAATAAGTATGTTTACCGATGCCACATTAATTATCTTTTTGGTTATTGAATCTTTCAACAGATACACTATGAAAATGATTTTTTTTTTTAAGTATTCCAAGATTATTGAAATACATTTTACAAGAAAATACTATTTCAATCTCTCTTTACTTGCCATTTCTTCTGTAATTATTTGTGAAATTTACTAGCAATTTCTTGACTAGTGAAAATTGTTTCTGCACCAATTGTTTATTTTCACCGCGTACTTAAATAAGTCAGATCCTCTTCCCTACCCAGTATATGGCCATGGAGTAGTGTCTCATAATGAAAAGATCTATGTAATCAGAGGAAAGGGAGAGAACAAGTATGTTTAATAAGCTATTTCTACATTTAGTGTTGGAATATGCATTCAATATTACAGCCAGTAAAAAAAGGCTGTCACTGTATCTCACATTTATACACATATTTGTCTTATTTTGTAGAGAGTGTTTGAATAGAGTGTGTGTGTATGACACTAAAAAGCATCAGTGGAAGGATCTGGCTCCATTAATTACTGCACGCTCACTCTTTGGGGTCACAATTCACAAAAACAAGATCTACGTGGCAGCTGGTGTGACTGACATCGGCCTCACACGCAACGCTGAGGTCTATGACATCAAAACCAACAAGTAAGTGTGGCAACATACAGTATATCCTAAACAACCTGTAGCATTATCAGGTTTATGGTATGCATTTACTTGTGGGACAAACCAATTATAATTAGCTTGCAATAAACAATTATTTAACACTAGGTGGTCAGAGTTTGTGGAGTTTCCCCAGGACCGCAGTTCACTTAGCTTGGTCACTGTGGGTGGAGTCCTCTATGCTACAGGTGGATTTGGCATGTTCCCCAAAGAGGACGGCGATGATCTTATACCACAGGAGATGAACGACATCTGGAGGTGAGGCGTCCATTCACTACACCAAGTGGAACTATGCAAAGGGAAGCACCCACTTAGTAATTGATCAATTAAAGTAATAGTTCATCCAAAAATATTTTCTGAAAATGTACTTACCCTCAGACCATCCGAGATGTATATTGTTTATTCTTTGGAACATTGCTTTTAGCATTACATTGCTTGCTCACCGATGGATCCTCTGGAGTGAATGGGTGCCGTCAGAATAAATGTCCAAACAGCTAATATAAACATCACAATAATCCACAAGTGATCCACACCACTCCATTCGATCAATTAAGATCTTGTGAAGCGAAAAGTTGCACGACTGTAAGAAACAAATCCATTGTTAAGACATTTTTAACTTAAAAAATGCAAATATGTAGCTTTCAGCTAAAATCCAAAAAGCAATATTATCTGAATCAGGAGAGAAATATGCATGGATCAAGCACTTTTTACAAGCAAAAACAGTCCAAATCAGATCTAAACTCTTAAAAAACTTCTAAACACTATAAGTAACTTTTTACTGGATGAAATGTTATTATGGATCATGGACTTGTGGCTAGAAGTGATGTTTTGTGAATTACTTGTGGATTATTGTGATGGTTTTTATCAGCTGTTTGAACTCTCATTCTGACGGCACCCATTCACTACAGAGGATCCACGGGTGAGCAATGAGGGTCATTAAATCAATCAATAAATTAAAAAAAAATCTCAACATCTCTCCTGAACTGAAATAATACTGATATATTGTGAATCTGACCATATATATGTGATTATATATATAACAATTCAATGTACATAAATAGGTTAACGTTTGTTCACAGGTATGATGAGGGCGAGAGATTCAGTATGCATCTAGTGCAACAGTTCTGGGAGTTTGTCTTAACACTCTTCGGCTCACTAAAATCTGAGACTACACCAGTGAAGTACAAACTCTCTGCTGATTTCGAATCAGTTATTATAGTGTGGGACAAAGTGAAACCAAGTCTGAACCAGCACGAAACATAAGAGGACAGAACATCTGTTTTCAAACTCATTCCTTGAAAGTGATCAATTTTATATTCAACACACTTTATGATTTGGAACAGTGAGAACATGCACAGATATTATGAAAATAAGGCTGTGGAAATGCGGTTTCTGAACAATTTTTTTTATTGTGGACATAGCATCTTGTGTCGTGTACTTTTTAAAATGTATTGTTAATTTGACATTTCTGTTGTTCTGAATGAAAGAAACCTCCCAAAGGAAAGTAAAAACAAACACAAATGCTTGGTGTCATGTTTCATTTAGCTCACTATTGAAATTATTATTTTATTTTGTTTTATTACAGACAATAAATACTACCCAGTACAATAAATGACATAAAATACAGCCTCATTTTATTAGCACCGCTAGACTCTAGTCCTTGTATTGTTTAGTATCCTGCTGACAGAACCAGCATGACTGCCAACTGCATGTACACAAACTTAACTAAGACATATAGAATTAACTCGTATAGGAACAGTCACACTCATGATTGGTTTAATACATTGAAAGTACAGTATGGGTAAGTTTAAGTATTACATGTTAGGTACTAGTTTAGAAAAAATGTTTTTTCGTATTTGGTTTTAAAATGTCTTTTCAAGATTGTGAGTGGTTTCTTTAAAATCTTAAACAGACAAGAAGAAAAACTACCCAAACTTTGAAGTGCAAATCATCTTTCGCTATCACTTCTTATTTATTACAAAGGATAGCACACACCAGAACAAACTAAAATAACAGACAAATCCTTCTTAATATAAATCTTAATTTCTTTCCAAAATCACTTAAATATACACATTTAAAAAATAAAAAACAAGAAGGCCACAAACATCCCAAATCTTTCTCAATAAGCAGCAAACTAGGAATACAAGCTAGTAAAGTATGCAAAATACAAAAATGAAGAAGTTTTAAAGACTTCCACCTTTTACTCTCCCTCACAACCTGCAAGAGAAACATGTTCTTTCAGATGCACAAAATCAAATCATTCAGCTCTTCAATGGCCTTTTACTTACTACCATATTTTCAGAGATGGAGGTTTATTTACCTCTGTGCAATTTCACTTCACATAAAATATAAGACTTTAACAAAGAAAGCATGCAAGAGAAATCAAGAAAAAATTGGCATAACAAAAAGCCTTCAGCAGTATGTTTTTTTTCAACAAAACTTGTGTTGTACCACAGTTTTAATATTTAAATAAAGTGAACACAAAAATTAGGTAAAAAAAGGAATTCTGTGGTAATTCAACTTGTGATAAGACCATAATGCATCTTAGAAAATGCTTTGGGGAAGTTTTTAATATTTAAACATATACTGAGAAGAAAATGAGATGAAATATTTTTAAATATATTAACAGGGGCTTTAAAAACATGAATCCTCAGTGTTTTAGTATAAGGTGCAATACGACACTGAAAGAACACCAACAACAGAGTTCGATCCGTGGCAAAACCACAAAAAGGCTTGAACAATCATCATCTGGCATAACATTATTGGAGGATTTCTACCAAATACAAAAAAAGTCCTCCTGGCGATGGTCTCTCTTCAGATCACCATTAACTTCAATCATGCCACCATAATATCAATCTACACATTCATGATCATGGCAGCTCTATTCCATTACACACTTAAGGCAGGTTTGTTATAGTGCCTCTACACTGAGCTGGTTACAAACTGACTTTGTTACAGAGATGAACATAATTATCAATGCAGAATACTGAGAATTACTGTGGGTCTTATTGCTTAAAAAATTACTATGTTATGACAGTTCAATCAGCTCTGCTTTTTAATAATGATTCTAGAACTTCTAAAGTTACATTCCAACCTTAAAGGGATACTGTAGCCAAAAAAGAAAATTCTCTCATCATTTACTTATGCAGCAACTTGAACATTCTGCTATTAATTAAGCATGTTTCCACAACAGAATAAAAGGATAAAAAAGGTTATTGCTTTTTAACTGCTTTTTATTCCATGGCAGAAATGTTCTTCCCAGTGTTAATTTTGACGGCAAATTTTGATTTAGTTTGATTTAGTCATAGTCTTTTGACTTAAATTCCATTTAGTTTTAGTCATATTTTTGTCACCTGAATTGTTTTTAGTTTTAGTCTAGTTTTAGTCAACTAAATATCATATGATTTTAGTCAACTAAATCTACAGTAAATTTAGTTGGCTAAAATATAATGGGTTTAGTTACAATGTAATGCATTTATTAAGCATTTCTACAAAAACATGCCTTTATGTTAAAATTAAATAAAACCACTTCTTATAAAGAACAAGAACTCTGTTTATCATATTCTTCATTCTTTCAAGCACACATATTTATTTCTATAGATATATTTAGATTAATCTTTAGGGCTACTAAAGGCTACTTTCAGTCAAGAGCAGCGAGTGATTCTAAAAGAGTTTTAGTTCGTTATCGTCTCGTTGTCGTCAGTGAAAAAAAATGTTGTTGATGAACATTATGATGGAAATTATTCGTCAACTAAATTAACACTGGTTCTTCCATAATTAATAGCGCCGTTTGTGAAGAAATAAATTAAGATGAGTTTCAAACAATATGAGGATAAGTAAATTGTAACGGAATTTACATTTTGGTGAACTATCCCTTTAATTGACCATTCTACCGGGACTTTCAAAAACTTCTTAAAGAAACACATACTATTTAAAAACACTTGCTATAACTTGCATTAAGCCGAGTTTTCTTAACCCAGGAACATGACTGATGTACTGAGAACAATGTTAGGTAAGGTTTAAGATGTAAGGTCAAATTTAGAGCTTATTCCTCATATATAAGCTTATTTCCATCTTGCAAGTTCTTTCATGAACGCTGACATCCACATCACATTCATTTGACTCTATAAAGAATGTAAACAAAGAAAACTGATTAAACAAAAACTGACAGGAAACAGAATTATTTGAAAGAATATAAATTTATATATATATAAAAAAAAATATATATATAGTGTATCGTACTAAAGTACCTATTATAGTACTATATATAAATACACATATATATATATATATATATATATATATATATATATATATATATATGACATTGGGTATATATATATATATATATATAGGATCGTACTAAAGTACCTATTATAGTACTATATTTTACTGCTCCTAGAGTTTTCTTGAACTATATTTTGCCTATATAATCCTCTGACATTGGGTAAAGATTTTTTTTTTTTTTTTTACAAATGTTCTATACATTTTTTTTATATTCTATGTGTCCTCTTAACAGGAACATTCAGTGTACATGAGTCTCAAAAGGACAGTCTAATAGTTTGCTACATAATTACATACATTTTTAGGGCACAAAACAAAAACATGATTTTCATCATTTAGCTAATCAATTTTCCACAAGTTATTCAGGCTGTCTGTCATTTAAAACCATCATAAAATAGTGTAAAGTGAAAAAAATAAGTGAAAGCATTAATGATGGCTGATAAACCTGCTTGATGTACCAAAAAGCATTTCAGACACTCAACACAAAAATATTTTTGAACCAAACACACCCTGGTGTTCATCCAGAATTGATATTGCCTCTGTGCAAATAAAAAAACACTCCTTTTCATACTAATTTCTTCACAAGTGGTTTAGGCCTTTCAGATTTTGTCATTGCACATATGGCCAACACTGAGAGTAAAGTGCTCTGAAAATTGTAAAATAACACAGAGAGAATGAAAAAAGTGAAACATCCTTCTTTGGGATTTTCTGAAAATAATAAAAGTTTCTTTAAAATGTAGTTCACCAAAAAAATTAAATTTGCTCAAATATTCATACCCACAGGCCATCCAGGAAGCAAATGAGTTTGTTTCTTCATCTGAACAGATGAATTTCATCACTTGCTCACCAGTGGATCCTCTGCAGTGAATGGGTGCCGTCAGAATGAGAAACAGCTGATAAAAATGTATCGTATAGCGAAAAGCTGCATGGTTGTAAGAATCAAATTCTTTAAGACATTTTTAACTTTAAATAGTTTTTTTTGGCTAAAATACTAGTCCTGTATGCTTAATATTATTGTCTCCAGCGAAAAAGCCGTCTTGCCTGAATCAGGAGAGAAATATGCACAGAGCAAGCGAAACGGTCTAAATAAATATGTTGTTGGATTTAGTGTGTGAGGACAACAGGGGATGGACTTTTTCACTGGGGGAAGTATTATTATAGACTGGTATTTTGTTCAAAAGCAACAATTTAAAGTTAAAAAACCTTGATGAATTCCTTACAAACACAGGGTTTTCACTTCAGAAGGCGTTAATTGATCGACTGCAATCATGTGGATTACTTGTGGATTACTGTGATATTTTTAACCAGCTGTTTGAATTGACGGCACCCATTCACTGCAGAGAACCCACTGGTGAGCAAGTGATGTAAAGCTAAATTTCTCCAAAACCACATCATCTACATCTTGGATGGCCTGATTGTGAGTACATTCTCAGCAAATGTTAATTTTTGGGTGAATTATTCCTTTAAACAAGCATCATGATTATTCTGAAGTGCCTCTGCTACATATATCCTTTGACACAAACCAATTCGTCCCACCTGTGCCCTGCACAGACGCTGAAAAAACAAACCTCTGCAAATATGCAGAAGAGCCCATGTGGCAAAACTTTAAACTTTCAGGATACGAAGAAGACAGGACAATATAAATACATCTATGATTAAAAATAAGGTGCTGTAGTGATTATACATTTCATATTCAGTAATAACATATAAAGCTAACAGGATTTGGTTACTGCAATACATCTGGATTTGGTTATGGCAGGGGGACACAGCTGCTACATGTTTATTGGCTGAAGAGCTGCTCCGCCCTCTGCTGTGAGTTCAGTACGAATCTATATTTCATACGGCAGCTAATAAGAATGTCAACTTGTTAGACTAAACCGGCAAAGCGTTAAAGTCTATGGCAAGAGCATGTGAAATGCGGAAATGCGATACTAAATGCTAATCCTGCAGCTCACAAAAAATTAATTAAACAACAACAAAAAATTTTGAGAACATTTGTTTTCTTTCTGTAATACGAGAAGCTTATTTGAACAGTATATAAAATATCTCTATGAGAATAAGATAAGTGAAAATTTGCACAGTTTAAAAGGAATATTCAGTGTCACACACTGTTCAAACACCCGCTGGAAGTCTTAGACCTCACTCAGCATGTTTGGAAACCCCTTTGAGAGTGATTCACATTGGATGTGAATCAGAAAGCTCATGGGGAGCTACTGCTAGCTTTGGGTTTCAGACAAGAAACAGTCAAAATAACTTCAACCTTATATTCAAAACTAGTTGTTACCAGAGTTAACCCTTTCAGTGGAAAACAGGCCCGGGGGAGATGGAAGACCTACAATAGAGTGAATGAAGGGTAGCGAGATCGACTTGACCTGGTGGAGACTGGACGCCTCACCGGGAGGGGTTACAGGGAGGCTGGGTAACTGACTCGCCGGTGTGTCCGTTTCAGTTGACGTAGGGTCCAGGTCCACAAGTTTGGTGGTATCAGATACCATGGGCTTGCTGACCTGGAAGCACTTCTCCTTGTGGGCTTTGAGCATGTTGGAGAAGCGGAAACGCTGTCCGCACACGTCACAGGGGTACGGCTTCTCGCCAGTGTGAGTGCGGCGGTGCCGTTTCATGTTGGGCCGGCTCGTGAAGCTCTTTCCACAGATCTCACAGATATATGGTTTCTCTCCTGGAACAGACAGACAGATGGAAGAACTTGGACTGAGAATATATTAATTATTTTTATTTAATTTTTTAAAGCCACTGTTCACCCAAAAACAAAAATTCTGTCATTAATCACTCAACCTCATGTCGTTCCAAACCTGTAAGACCTTCATTCATCTTCAGAAAGCAAATTAAGATATTTTTAATGAAATCCGAGAGCTTTCTGACTGCATAGACAGCAATGCAACTGACACATTCAAAGCCTAGAAAGGTAGTAAGGATATTGTTAAAATAGTCCATGTGGCATCAGTGGTTCAACTGTAATGTTGAATGTGTCAGTTGCATTTTTGTCTATTCAGAGTCAGAAAGCTCTCAGATTTCATCAAAAATATCTTAATTTGTGTTCCGAAGATGAATGAAGGTTTTACAGGTTTGGAAC
The DNA here is from genome assembly GCF_018340385.1 of Cyprinus carpio. Classification (NCBI taxonomy): domain Eukaryota; kingdom Metazoa; phylum Chordata; class Actinopteri; order Cypriniformes; family Cyprinidae; genus Cyprinus; species Cyprinus carpio. The sequence goes on from NC_056620.1 coordinate 13,436,704, forward strand.
GATATAACAGTGAGTGATTAATGACAGAATTTAAATTTTTGGGTGAACTATCCCTTTAAATATATATATTTTTTTAATGATACAAGATTAGTAGAAAAATATTTAATTATTTACCATTATTTATATAATATTATATTTGAATTATTTAAAAAAATTCAATATGACCTACAAGTAAATAATATTATAATAAATATTTATTATATTTATATGAATTTGTTATTATATCATAAAAATTGTATATTTTGATTATGATGGGCACCAAAGTGGTGCTTCTCACCAGTGTGGGTCTTCATGTGTTCATCGAAGTACTGCTTCATGTTGAAGTCTTTCCCACACCACTGGCACATGAACTGCTTGTGTCCGATATGGATGCTCATGTGTGACCTCAGCTGGTATTTGTACTGGAATCTTTCACTGCAGTTCTACAACATGAGCAGCATTATATAAAATAGATAAAATAAAATAGATTATAATTTATATCTGTGTTCCTCTGCCAAGTCTTGGTACTAAATCTAATTGGATTTGGCATAATAACAACATTTCACAAAGTTAGAAATGATAAAACAATAAATATTGGACAATTTGGTCACTTTCTAGTCAAATGTTAGTGTAACATGTTAAAAAATATGGGGACAGGAAGATTTATATTTTCAAAGAAATTAATTTAATTCAGCAAGAATACATTAAATTGATTGACAGTAAAGTCATTTAATGTACAAGATATCTATTTCAAATAATGTTGTTCTAATCTATTCATAAAAAAATAAACTGAAAAAAAAAAACATAGCTATGTGTTCTGTGCTAGACTAACTGAGACTTGTCATGGCACTTGTATACTGTTGTTCTCTCACTGGTCTGATTGCTTCTATTGTTTTCATTTGTAAGTCGCTTTGGATAAAAGCGTCTGCTAAATGATTAAATGTAAATGTTATAAATTGCTTAAATTACAATATTTGACAATATTACTGTTTTTATTGTATTTTTGATCAAATAAATGCAGCCTTTGTAAACATTAGAGACTTTTACTCTGATAATATACTTTTGTGAACTGAAGGGAAACGAGAAAAAGACTCAAAATGCAATACCTGAATCTCTCATGCCTATGACTGATAATCCGCATGACTGAACTCACCTCACACTTGAAGGGCTTTTCTCCAGAGTGCTGAAGAGAGTGCACTTTAAGAGACATGCTGCGTTTGAAGGATTTCCCACACGTTTCACAAGTGAACGGCATGTCCTTAGTGTGAGCTGCGAGAAAATAACAAAACTCATGTTTTCATATTCATATTTTAGTCATATTGTTTGCCTCAGAATGCTTTCATAGTAACAATTAAGTGATGAGAAAATGTATTAAAACTTAATTTTACATCTTAATCACATGCCTCAGTGTTCATTTTAAGGATAGCAAGAGCATAAGCTTAATACGGTTTAGTGTATAATAAGACACTACATTATTACTGCACATACTCAGTTGCCAGTGTCAGATGAGCAAGTGTAACTTGTTGCCCTGCGGAAAACTGAGTGGGTTCTGGTATAAGGAAGCACTTCTAGATAAGATATTTCCTCTCTGCTCTCAGGGCAGATTAAACAATACAGCCTCTGTCCTCGGCTCAGTCTGTTCTGGATGGTAAAGCAAGGTCACAGTGGCTCTGTTCCACTGCTCAAAACAGAGCTGGGTATTTCACTATTGTGTTAGACCAAGCTCTGGGAAGATCAAGCTTCAGGAGATGAAAGTACCATACGGTATGAGGGCCAGGGTGCACTGTATTACATCTGCCTGAAGGTTAATTTACACAACAATATGTCTTTGTGCATAAGACAGAGCTGCTGTATTTTGCAGCATCTTGACTGCCACCTAGCTGTGACAGGCGGTGGTATTCTTTGATGTTAAAAGTGGATCCATGAGTTCATTTGTTAATGTAATGCACAATGTGCATGAGGATAAAGTTTAAAGGTGTGGCCTGTTGCCTGCAAAGGAGAGGATTGAGTTGAGACAGCTCATTCATACGGGTTTTGTGAACTAGATTCCTTCGAGAAACTGATTCATTGTAAAGATCCGACTCAAAAGAGTGATTCATTCAGTGAATAATTATTCAAATTCTCTTTCTCACATAAATCTATGTATGCCATTTTTGTCATTTAAAATCTTAAAGTAATAGTTCATCCAAAAGTAAAAATAGGCCATCTTAAATGTAGATGAGTTTGTTTCTTCATCAGAACAGATTTGGAGAAATTTAGTATTGCCTCATTTGTTCATCAATGGATCCTCCGAAGTGAACGGGTGCCGTCAGAATGAGAGTCCCAAAAAAACAAAAAACAACGCTGATAAAAACATCCCAATAATCCACAAGTAATCCACATGAATCCAGCGCATCAATTAACAACTTGTGAAGTGAAAACCTATGTGTTTGCAATAAACGAATCCATCTTTAAGTCGTTTTGACTTTAAACTGTCGCTTTTGGCCAAAGTCCATAATTCATAGTAAAGCTTCCCTCCAGTAAAAAAGAAAAGGCCTGTTTTCCTCTCACATCAACATCCACCAACGTATGTGTTTTCATTTTTGAGACTGTGTTTGCTTGTAAACAGTGCTTGATCTGTGCATATTTCTCTCCTGATTCAGAAGAGAAGATTTTCTCCCTGGAAGAAATGGTTACGGTTTGAAGTGAAAAAAAAAAAAGTCTTAATATTGAATCTATTACAAACATGCACCTTTTTGTTTCATATGATGTTAATTGACGGACTAGAGTCGTGTGGATTATTGTGATGTTTTTATCAGCTGTTTGGAATCTCATTCTGACGGCACCCATTCACTGCAGAGGATCCATTGGTGAGCAAGTAATGTAAGGCTAAATTTATGCAAATCTGTTCTGATGAAGAAAAAACTTATCTTCATGTTGTTGACCTGAGGGTGAGTACATTTTCAGCAAAATTTTAATTTTTGGGTGAACTATTCCTTTAACAGCTTCAGGCCTTAATCACTTTCATTTCACTGAAAAAGAATGTCTAGAATATTGTTGAAAAAAACAAAAACAAAGCCATACATGTTTGGAAAGACATAAAAGTGAGTAAATAATGATGACATGACCCAGTACTCACCAACCATGTGTTTCCGGACATGTGCCATGGTGTAGAACTTCTTTTCACAGATTTCACAAGAGAACTTCTTCTCAGCATATCCGTGGACAATCTTGTTGTGTTCGTGTAAAGACCACAGCTTTTTAAAGGCTTTTCCACAAGTCACGCACTACAAAGATCAGAGGATCTGAATGAACGGCATTAGACTAAACTGTTCTCCCTTAGGGGTCAACAGAAAACACAACAGGATTTTATAATTCTGAGAGAGTACTGAGAACTGCGTAAGCTAAATAAAGAATGCATATTGCAAAGGGCACCTCTAACTTAATTACACTGAATTCCCTGTAAGTGCTTCATACAGCAGAGAGAAATGAGTGTTGGATGGTTTAGACCTAGTTGGAGTTGAGGGCCTGGCAGACTTGCTTTAGTGGCAGAAAACAGCTGTTCTCCACACCCTAATACAGTTTGTGCCTATATATCATCCCAAATCTCTGGTCTATCATTCTGCTCTGCAATATGCACTCATAGCAGAATACCAGAAGAGAATACACATAATCCAACTTTAAATGTTGCAAAACGTGCTTTAAGAAGCTAAAGGTCTATACTATTTTTATGAGATGAAAACTGGTGCCCGGACAAATCAACAAGCTTATTATTATTTTCTTATTCTGACCACTAAGTGATACATTTTTAAATCTAAAAATTGTGTATAAATTAAATAAAAATAAATCATTTTAAAGACTACAGGTGAATTTGTATTTAATTTAAACTATGCTAAAAATAACATTTAACAGTGTTTTTTAATATTAATGTGAAGTGAACATTAGATGATGGTCTACAGCTACAAAGATAGGAAATGGCAAATGACATATCCAATATTTACAGATATATGCGATATTAACCAATGCTACTAAATTATAAAAATATATACAGTACCTTTCAATTGTTTGTTGCCTGTGAGATTTTTGATATAAATCTTTTATAACATTACAAATGTTCTTTTTGACAAATACAATGCATCCTGGCTGAATAAAAGTTTTTAAAAAGCTGAATATTACTACTAATAAATATATATTCAATAATATTAGTTATAATTATATATGGATATTTTGAATCAGTTTTTATTTTTATATTTTTTATTTTATTTAAAAAGTTTAGTAATTTTTTTAGTTTCTGTCATTTTTAAAATATTGTTATATATAGTCCATGAAGTTTTTTTTATTTATTTTTAATTAAAATTCTTAAATTTTAATTATTTTTAATAGTTTTTTATTGGCAACTAACTGAAATTAGTTTTTATTATATTTTATTTAATTTCAGTTACATAATGTTTTTAATTGTAGTTTCAGTTTTATCTAACTATAATAACCTTGATTGGCATCAAAAGTATCATCTCATTGGTTAATTTCACTGCAAATTATAACTTTGCAAATAATGAATGTCCCAATTCTGTGGGCACAGATTTTGTGTGGGCCTACTTAAAGGGTTACTCCACCGCAAAATGAAAAATTTTCTAAAATTCCTAATGAACGACATGGGGGTAAGTGAATAATGACAAAATTATCATTTTGGGATGGAGTATCCCTTTAAGAGATTTGTGTTTAATTTAGACTATTTTCTAACACTCAGTTTTGACGGCTGGGTCCAATTGAATTGTTGCTACCTTCTGCTATCCATACAAGTCTCTATTTTTATTATATTATTTTGAATCAATCACCAAGCAAACAAATCAATCCCTGACTTTGCTCCAAAGGCCTGTGTGAAATCAGCCTTATAGATTAACCTTGTGCATGCAGACCAGTGTGTACCTGTATATTTTTCTCACAGTTTGTCTGATGGTGTAGCAGCAACTCGCTCTCCAGTAAAAAGCGCTTGCCGCATTTATTGCAGATCTGCATGCGGTTGTGGGTGACGTTCATGTGCTTCTCCAAGTACCAGCGGTTGTTAAAAATACGAGGGCACTTCTTGCAAGAAAAGTGCTGCTTTTCTTCCAGCTTCACCTTCTGCCCCAGACTCTCCTGCTCTTTACTCCTCTTCCTCCCCTCCCCTAGTGTAGAGTCAATTAGTGTCTGTCTCATGCCGATGGCATCTGTTGGTATTCTCGTAGCACGCCGTCTTTCCACGCTAGTGCATCCTGTTTCTGGAATGTCGAGATCATTCTCTTCTTCATCCTCATCGTCCTCGTCATCGCTGCAATTTTCCATCCCTTCCTTTCTGTGTTCATACTCTTCTTCTTCATCCTCGCCAACATCTTCATTATCGTCTTGTTCCTTAACCTCCACCGCACTGGGAAGATCGGCATGACGGTGAACGAGGAGGGATGAGGTACTTGAGGTGACGCCCTTGCCATCGGACCCTTTAGAAACATTCAAAGTCTGGTTATTGAGGTTGACCTCCACGATAATCTGCTCTCTGTTAAAGGAGACAGAACTATCCCGGGGTCCCGCTTCATTTAGACTGGCTCCTCCCTCCATTGTGCATAAGCCCCGCCCTCCTCCACTAGCCACTCCCCCTCCACTGTCATCTTTTTTGTAGAAGTGTTTGGCTTGAGAGCTGGAGTGGATGCTAGATGAATGTGTCTGCGTAACTTCCCTACTGACCCCACTGTCAAGCAACGAGAATGTACCATTTCCTTGTTGTGTGTACATCTTCTCAAGCTCCTTCATCTTGTACATCTGATTGGACGAGGCAGTACCCTGCCCGTCTGTGTCTGCCATCTCATTGGACCCAAGTAGCTTGTGGCAGGAACTCATCTGGAGCACAACTGCCACTTGTAGGACTTCGAAGATGGAGATACAGACGATGTTGAAGATTTGGATACTTAGCAACTGAAAGGCCAGGTTTATGCAGTGCAGCGGTTGACTCTGGGAGAGGAGGGCCTGGAAGTAGGGGATGTGGTCACCCAGCACGTCCTTGTGGGAGGAAACCAGCAAGAGGTCCACGTCGCACAAGTGAGGCTGGTAGAGATGCCTGTCCATTAAACGAGGAAAGTGCAGCGCTGCATCCTCCAGCAGAAAGAACTCAGCAGCACTCCTCTCCACTGTGAGATAAGACAGGAGAAAATATGTATTGATTTTACAATTCATTAGCAAATTTACAAATTAACAGACCAATTATGTATATCCACTTTGAAAACAGAACAAGAATAAACATTTTAGCTGTTAACTAGATTTGCATTTCTACAATGAAGCACTTGCAAGTGGTAAATGCAACAAGCACAATTGTGTAGGTTGCAATAATACGACATAACTATTTTAAAGGTGTTTTATTAGGCCATTAACAGTCTGATTTACTTGAACTCATATCTGATTCAATGGTTAATTTGTGTCACCACTACAAAACTGTCAATGCCATATTATTTATATACTATTATAATATTTATTAATATTTTGAATTAGTTTCTTTTTTTGAAAAAAAAAGCAAAGTTTTGTTTTTTATTTTTAAAGTAAGTTTGTTGATATTTAGATTTTATTTCAGTTTTATTTCAATTAACACATTTATTTAAATTTTTAATAGCAATAACAACAATGGCTAACGTTCACTAAATCTAAAAATACAGGAATATATTGCTGTTTATTATACTAATTGGTTATATTGGTAAATATTAGTATAAATGATTAAATTCCTCGTCTTCATTATTCAAAAACTAAGGAAAATATGCTTGATTATTATTAACTAGGTTGTTTAAACTACTGTTTTCTGTATTTTATTTGCTACAGTAAACATTTTGTTTATACTTGGTTTGATACTTGTCAAAAATGTGGTTTGGTTGAAATTATATTTCCTCCGATTTTAAATGATTCTTTAAAGCCATTTCAGAGCAATATATATATATATATATATATATATATATATATATATATAGATATAGATATATAAAATAAAATAAAGTAACACTATATAAAGGTTGTAACAAACCATCAGAAAACATACTAATACTTTTCTGCATAGACGTTTATTTTATTCACAGCAGCCTTGAAAACAATATCAAACAATGCCCATCTGAGAGTGAGAAAGGCAGAAGCTACTGGAGCATGCTGCTATGCCCTCCCCTTCTGCTCCCAAGGTTGGCTTATTTTAGATCAGGAAGGACAAGGTTTCGATCTGGCCAGCATCTCTTTAAAAACTCCGAAGAGGAAAAGGAAAGGGACAGAGGGAGAGGCAGCAAGCGAAAAGAGAAAAGGACAAACTAAGTGAGAGGACAGAAAGAAAAGCATGTAAAAATCACATTGATATTCAGAGCCGTGCGCTAACCATTAACTTCCTCCTTCTGCATCCTGTCTCTCTGAGTTATCATTATGCATAAGACAAAACACTGGCCAGTAAACAATTAAAGAGAGCAAGGAGAGGGTAAATATCAGGCTCTCCAAACAATTAAATGGATTGGTTATGCTGATTTTTATGTGACTAACAACAAGCAGAATTAACAGTCTTACTTTTTATCTCTATAAACAGGATAAGTTTGTTTTAGAAGCCAACTGATCTTGTTAAATATCATCCAAAATTACATTGAATTAACAGTATTTAAAACACAGTCCATGTCCATCCTCATATGTACTCACCGTGACCATACACAAATGCACGTAAAAAAATTGTCTAAAATTATTCTGAGAAAAAGGCTGGCTGCATTAAACTGACATATATATGGGCTTTTGTGAGACAACACGCTTTAAGAAAGTATTTAAACCTGGAAATATATTTTAATCAGATTAGATATAATTGACTGACTAAAGAGTGCTGTTTTGGCCGTGGAAGCGTGGTAGCGGGCTTTGTCTTGAACGCACTTCATTCCACGAAACGTTTATTCCTTCTTCTTGTTTATTTAGGTAGATAATTGACCAGCAAAAATATATTCAAATTAGGATACAAATTATACCATATGAAACTCGTTCCAAAAAAGGGATTCTACAAACAAAAACGTATGAAGTGGTCAAAAATTACGCTTTCCTCAGGAATATTTTGTGATGTTTTTTTATATTCAGAGGTGGATTATCATTGGCAAAGAGCAAAACCCTACTGCTAAACTCTAAACACAAGTCTCCAAACCTAGTTCAGAAGCTTTCATGCAGTTCATTTGGATAAATAAATTCTTTAGCACCACCAGGAATAATTGAAAAGAGATAAGGGGTTGTTTTTCCAAAACAATACCTAGTCAGCTGTATCAAATTCAAAACTGGCAACATGATACATTTCTGAAAGACATTAAATTACTCCAAGCAGTTAGTGAGTGTGCACTTAGTGCATGTCGTCCTCTCTCTCCTCAAGAATTTCCTGTCACTCTCTACTACATATGTGGAATAAAAAAGACAAAATCCCCTAAAATAAACTGACGTGAATGTAAATAAATGACAACAATATTGTCTTCAGTACTTTCAAGCAATTTAGGCAAATATACAAACTGGAAGCACATTTATTTGCCCTGTTTGAAAATTGAAATTTGAAAGACTTAGACACCAAGATGAAATCTTGTTTACTGGCATCAATAAAATGTGTCCAAAAGAAAAAAAAAATGCATCAAAAGTTTTCATATAAAGTTACTGCTGATCACAGACCAACCTATGATTGCACTCAACAGTCTCACAGTAGTTTGCCAGCTCACTACACTCCTACAAAAAGACCTTTGCCAAAACCTTGTTAAACAGACCTGTTATTATCAGCAACATGGGTAGTGTAACGCTCCTCATTCTGGTTCATAAAGCTGAACTCATTGTAGCGCAGAAACTCATACTGCTTTCACGTAATAAGAGGTGACTCAGGGCTGCTGGCCAGGCCGGCTGGTATGCACTTGGCCGAGGACGTTCACCACAGCGCCAGGCAGCAGAGAGGTGGGGGAAGAGATCTACCCTCTGTTGACTTTCATTTTGCGGTCTTTATTGCACTGTTTACCACAACTTCCAAATAACGCCACTATTTCTGCTAAGTCTTCAGAGAGATTTTAAATGCTCCTTTTGTCCCATTCAAAAACAGTGAGATGGACAGCAAGAAAGAAAATTCTGGAATTCTACTCAACATCATCAATGGACTTTCTTATTTTCTCATCCAATTAAAAAACAACTTTTTTTTAAAAGAAATTAATAAATGTATTCGGTAAGGATGCATTCAATTTCTTTTCTTTCTTCAAAATTGTATTCTTTACTTATTTATTAATGTTTAAAGGAATAAATAAAGAATAAAGGATTTATATTTCAAATAAATGCCAAGTTCTGTCATGAAACTCTAAATGGTGCAGGCTGATGGGTTGTTAACACAAACTGATGATATTCACAGCATTAAACTACTTGGCACAAGCTTTGGTTTATGTTGCATATGCAGCCAATGAGCTGCTTTACATTTAATTGGCTGGTTAGCATCCACTAGAGCAGTTCAAAGTGCTCTGAAACCCTCCACCTTCCCCAGCTCCACCTGTATAGATCGGTTATGTGTTACTTATTATATATGCCATTTGTGCAGCAGCAGTATGTCTTAAATACTCACAGCACCATATCAGCGTATGTATTGGCAGCAGCAAGTTCCTGTACTTGCTTTGCAGCAGCAGCACCAATAATCTACAACAACAGCATTAACCAACAGCAGGAGCAACGTAGCAGATCCTGATGTCACGTGTCATTACAGGACCTTTACAGGTTGTGTGTGAACACACACACAGATTCCGGGAAATCACTGGCAATGTGAAAGGGGCAAAATCTAGCGACCCGGGAACAAGTGCCAGGAGACATTACCCATGTATTTTCTGGAATCGCAGTGTGAAAGGGGCTTTACAGACATTTTATTTTCCAAACTGCATAATACATACAACAATAAATATAATAAAACTTTTGAATTTTAGTGCCATTCAATGAACATTTTACTTCAAAATTATGTTGAAACATGCAAGAAGCAACATAATTTTGCAGAAATGCTGCCACAGACACCATGAGCCCAGATTGAATAAAAACAGGAATCATATTTTAAAACATCTCATCACAATAAGTGTAGGTTATTTTGGATGTTTTCAGTGAGAATCAGAGTGATAAGTACATCATCTCACACTGAGCACTGTAACAATGCAGCCACTGTGAAGACCACTGGCCAACCTCTCAACAACTTTTGATGAATTGCTCACAATTTCAGCAACCCACCAAGATGTCATACCACAATACAAACTCAACAAACCACAGCAACAAGCCACAGGAACTTTAAGTTATACAGAATTTATCTTGGAAATGATAAGACTGAAAACATACAGTACTATTAATATTTTGATTCAAATTATTTAATGACAAAGTCATTTTTGACAAAAATAGCGTCTCCTTGTCGGAAAAGACTGGTAACTTGACCCAAGCTAATCCAGCTAGCTTTTCTTTCTCTTGTTACCACAGACCTCAGAAAGTGAGGAGAGGGAGGCTGTTGCTGTCAGGCGGAAGACTGAACGATGGAAATGCCAACTCAGCAATCCTTTTCCCCCTTCAGCATTGTCCTAACAAGAGCTCAGGGATGGGAGGCTTGAGTGACACCCTCAAGAACCCAAGCGGGCATCACGCCAGCCTCAATCTCCCTCAGACTGGCCAGAGACACGGCTAGGATGGAGCTTCAGCACGACTGTTCAACATTGATCTGAACAGACACTCACTAAAGCCTAAGTCAGCATAAAACTAGAGCAGACTTTAAGGAAAATAAAGTGAGAGTGATAGAGAGAGACAATTTGAAAGTGATGAGAATATAAGAACCTATCTGAACTAGGGGAACATTGGTTTATGTCCTTTCTGCAATGAGATTTCAAAAATACTGGAAAAAGTCATCAGTCACCAAGCAGACTCCCTATAGAACATAACTGACAAAAAAGCAACATAAAAGCGGTTGATATGACTTAGATAAGTGAGCTTTATGTGAGGAAGAGACCTAAATTTAGGTCGTTCTTCACTAAAAATCTTCTCATACTTGCATATTCAAACTTAGCACATCGTTCATTCAATTATAAGACATTCATCCTGATGTGCCAAACTTTGAGATGTTCAAATGTGAATATGATTAGTGCAACTTCTGGAGCTTTAATTATGTTTTATTGAAAAGTGCAGGGTGAACTTCTTTCAAAACATTTCATTTTTTGATATACACAGTAATAACTGACTATATACAATTTTATTCTACAAAAAAAACACATATCAACCAACTATCCAACCAACACAAAAAATACTCACTCTACCTACCCACAACTAAACTTTGAGGCTGTTGCCCACTCTGTATTAATGAAAAACAAGCATTATCATGGGAATCTAATCAGGCTGCTATTAAAGAGACGAGAGACTAATCACTGTCCTCCTGCCCTCTGGATTCCTCTACTTCCTGTGCTGCCAGCTCGAGGGGAAGTTTCACAGCTCTGTAAAATGTGAGGCGCTGTTGTCTGGCACTGTTTCCTCATCAATCATATACAAATGCCAAGCAATGACTCGGCATCTGGAGTCCCTCTGCTCAAGACAATATGCACAATTAGAAATGACCTGCATTTCAATAGAGCACTAAAGAAAGCCTGGATCTGGTATTGGAAAGAAGTAAAAGAAATGAGTAACAGAAGGTCTGCAGAAAAAATAAGATAAAAAACAACAAAATTCCAAAATTATTCAAAGGTTTTCAATTTGGATTTTAATGCCTCCATCAAGATCGACTAGAAAAAGAAAAAATTATTACGGACTAAAAATTAAATATATATATATATATATATATATATTTTTTTACATATATTATGTAGACAAACAGACAGACAGTGGTAGGTTCCTCCCCTTAGTGGGCATTGTGAATACAAAACCTTAAAAAATATATATTAAAAAAAAAAAACAATTGTTTTTAAAATTTTTACAAACATTATTGGAAAGTTCTGAATCTCAAGGTTCCTATTTGGTGACTATTTTGTGGTGGAAGTAATATTGTGACAGAAATGTATACATTTTTGATAGGAAAATGTATAAATTCAGTGGGTGTTATTCAGTGTTTTTTCCTGGTATAGTGCCAACAAAACTTTCATAGGAGCCTCAATTTTTGTGATATCAACTTCAAATTTGGAACATTTGCCTTTCATTTTATAGTTTTTAGATTCCAATTTAATAGATAATTTTACAGATTCCAAAATATTTTGTAAAATGTTTTTTATATATATATATAAAATATATGAGTACAGTTCATTTTCTTGACAGTAAACAACTTTTTTAAATTTTTTTTTACTTCTTTCGTTTAACCAGTAATCTGCATTATTGTTTTGCCTTTATTTTTTTATAAAGATCATAGAGAGAAAATTATATAAAAGCTAATTTTATAACTACAATGTAAAAAAATAAAAGTTTAAGGCAACCAGCTTCAGCAGATTTTTGCGTTCTCAACTTGTTGTTTTCAGTTTATACAACAAAAAGTTGAGAAAATTCAAAAATCTCCTACAAAAACAAGTTGAAAAGACTCAAAAATCTACTGAAGCTGGTTGTCTTAAAATTTTAAGTTTTCTCAACTTTTGATTTTTTACAGTGTATTTTATCATTGTAGACAGTCAGTGAGACTGAGAGACAGCTAGATAGATCAAAATGGATGGACTACCCCTTCTGCAGAGGTCTATTATTCTCATGATGTAGCAAAGAAATACCAGAGCAGAGACTGGGTTTATATGAGTCAGTCAGTTAGTGCCTATGTTAATTTCCCAGAGGACAAAGAAACTGTGTGTATTTGTGAGGAAAAAAGAGCCTCAGTGGACCAAATGTAAAGGATTCAGTTTTTCTTTCCGCTCCGGAGAAGATTTTCTACTTTTGAAGCCCCTGTGTACCAATCGTCCTCTCAAAAGAGCCACTTTCCAAGGTGATGGAGCTGTCCTCAGAGGACCGAAAAAATGAGACCCTGGGTGTCTGTGTATGCGTGTGGTATTGCTCGATGCCTATGCCCTCCCCGATCCAATCAGGACACACGTTCAGTCCTGACCTTGAGCGAGACAAACACACACTTACAGCTCTCACTGAGATACCAAAATGACTTACAGCCTGGGTGAGTATGTGTGTGTGCATGCTGTAAATTAGCAAGACATGAGCAGGTCTGTGTGTGTCAGAGAGAAACACAAAAAGAGAGCTAGCAAGGCCACACTTTTGATTCCCAATATATTAAAGAAAGTCCTTATTAAATATAATAAAAAGATAAAAGTAAGCAATAATTCTGTGTTAAGTAAAGATAATAACACAAGTCTGGAACAACATGGGACTGAGCAAATCATGACATAACTTTCATTTTAGACTGAACTAGCTCTTTAAGGTCTCTTAGATACAGATACCATCTTCTCACCCATTCAGACTAGCCAGCACAGTTGATAATTACACACTGTCAGAGAGCTGCCACAAACCACAGCATCACTTTCACTGAGAAAGCCTCCTGAACTTTAACACCTGCTATTACACATGCCACTTCACTGAACAGGGCTGTTTGGTGCTCCTCGGATCAGCCGTCTGTCTAGTGCTGAATAATGTGAGCTTTAAACACAGGCAAAGCAAAGCCAGAACAGAGGGTGCAGTACATCTCCATAAGAGAAACATATAATTCACTTCTATTTGTGTCCTTCACATTTGTCTTTATGGTTTTAACATTAGTTCACAAATGTCAGGCTTTTCAAATCGAAGTGCGAGATGTATTTAAAAATACAGAAGCAAAAACCTTATTGTACAAATAAGCATAATTACTATGTGTCTAGGTTTTTCTGAATTACATGTTTTTTGATTCGAAGACTATTTGTCGTTTTATAGCACAGACACAACGTGTTCAAAAGTTTGAAGGCAAAAACAGATTGTCATGGTTTTCAAAGGCTAGATATACAGTAAAAACAGTAATATTGTGAAATATTATTACAATTTAAAATAACTCATGTCTATTTTAATGTAATATATTTAAATAAAAAAATATTTAGCATTGAAATGTGTCTGATTTAATTGATATTTCAGGATTGACTATCAGTGCTCTCATTAGACAGGAAATGGATGTGTGATTATATTCAACAATCAACCACAATTTACTTGTATATATAATGACAATTCAGTGGAAAGGGCTCTGGGAGACACCACTAAAAAATTCTAACTACTGTATATAAAAGGCACTAATAAAAAAGAAAAAATTACTAAAAAATAATAAAATAATAAATAAATTAATAATAAAATAAAAAAAGAACTAAAACTTAACTGATGTTGAAAACCAAAATACAAAATAAAAAAATGAAGATTTTTAGTGGAATTTAGTGGAAAACTGACTCTAACACAAATTAATTAGACAAAGATAAATATTTCCCTTAGGTTAGAAAATATTGCTGAAAGAGGGTGTCATCCATCCCTTCATCTAATTACCAAGTTCAATCAGAATAAGTGATTAGGGATGGAGCTCCCCTGTCAGTTGTTTTTCAGGTTCAGCAGCTAATTAACAGCATAACGGATTGGAAGCCAGTGAAAGCTCTTTTCCGAGGAGCAAAGAAAGCCAGAAGCACTCACCTTTCCTATGGTTTTAGTAAAACAAGGGAGGATAGCAGGTGTTTACTGCAGAGTTTCTGTACGTCCAGCAAATGCTGCTCAGGGAAGTCCTCATCGGCATCGGCTGTGAGATAAAACATTCACAAGAAATCAGTAAATAAATCTGAAAATTTTAAGACTACGCTGGGACTGTGTTAGTTTAAATGAAAACCATTTTATGGCAACATTAACGCATTAAGTATCTCTCATAACCTTTGGATACTGCAACCGTCGTACAACATTTATTTTATTACAAACCACATGGGAATGTCTACGACTCATTGCACTTTTTCTGTGCCGACTGGAGGTAGATATATTTAGAAGACTTCCCATTTCCATCTATATGTTAATGCAACCAAAAGCAACAGAATCGCAGTTTGAAATATTTTGTGCCAAGCGGGGCATGAAATTGAGCCAGACAAACAAACAAAGGATTTTCCCTCTCATGTGTCTGCTGCGTCTAATAATAAAAAATGTGCTTGACAAGGTGAGAGAAATCAGGTTCTCGTAAAAGAGACAGTATATCCACAGCCAGAACCATTTGGCGACACAAACAAAGCTGTGTGAGATCACTGTCACAGCGCAGGGAGGAAATTGAAAATTCATATTCGCAATGAAAAAGAACAGCAAACAACTTTGCAAAATACTATAATCTCAGGGGCCTAATCTTTCTTGTAAAAGAGAGAGAGAGAGAGAGAGAGAGAGAGAGAGAGATAGAGAGAGAGAGAGAGATATTTACTTCTCAGGTCAATCTCATGAAAGCTATACAAAAGTCATATTTTACCCCTCAAAAAGTAATTAAAATTTATTGACAAGATACATTTTATAATTACACGATTATTTACAGTAAAGGATTTATACATCATGGCAATATTTGTTGTACTGCCTTTAATTTGACTTTAATTTTGATTTTATAGAATCACACTACCATTCAAAAGTTTGGGATCAGTTAAATTTCTTTTTCTTTTTTTTTTTATAAATTATTGTTTTTCAGCAAGAGCACATTTAACTGATTAAAAGTGGCGGCAGAGACATTTACAATGTTAGAAGATTTCTATTTCAAATAAATGCTGTTTTTTGAATTTTCTATTCATCAAAGGATCCTGATAATATGTTTCTTACCATATTAACAGCATAACAATGACAATGAAAACTTAGTTTGTATTTTTTTTTTAAATAGTAATATTTCACAGTGTTTTTGCCATATTTTTGATTAAATAAATTTAGCCTGGGTGAGCAGAAAACTTACTGAACCATGTCTTTTGATTCAAAAAAAAACTATTATAAAACTATACTATTATAGTACAAAATACTACTACTGCATTTCAATAACTGCATTTCAATAATTGAGAACAATAAGAATAAAAAAAGTTAAATGTCTTTTGATTCCGATAAGAATGTTTAAAAAAAATCCTAAAAAGGTTCTAAAAAGGTGTTATTTTCTTCATACAAAATATTTTATCATCATCCTTTAGACGTAGAAGTTAATGACAGATTTCCCAAGATTCGCCAACTTCTCTCATACAGCCAAGCAAGCACAAAATGTGGCTGTAACAGAACTTAACCTACCCAATGCAGGAACTGAATAATCAAGGTTGTAGACTGTGATCTACTACATTACCATGTCCTGAGCAGGACTGCCAGGATAATTCAGCCTGAGCTATGTGAGCAGGAGCTGAGTCAGGACTTCTGGCCAAGAGAAGAGCCTGTGGAGTTGGCATGTCTCTGCCACATAAAGCACAAACTGCCACAGATCTGCTCACTCTGCTCATGGGCCAACTCCTCTCCATGTACAGACTCTGACCTAAGTATGCAGCAATGTGAGGAACTGAACCTGACAAACAACACAGACACCGGGAGAAACACAACTGTGAAATAGGGAAATAAATGTCTTCTCTTTTCCACAACCGAAAACGGAGAAGGAAGGTAATGTGTGTTGATAAAGATTACAATTGTACAGATTTAGCAAACGGATCCTCCGAAGAATGCATACATACACATTCATCATATCTGCATACTAGTAGTATTATTTAATTCATGCTGATTTTAGAAAATTACACAAAAGAAGATAGTGTTGGTATCCGAACAGTTGATGGTAGCCACTGACTTCCATAATATTATTTCTATACTATAGAAGTCAATGGCTACCATCATTCTTCAAAATAACGAAACTCATACAGATTTTGAATGACATGAGGGTGACTAAACGGTCACAGAATTGTAATTTTTGTGTGAACTATCCCTATAAGCAGCACAATTATTTTCAACATTGATAATAATAAGAACAAGACTCGAGTTGAATGCTGGGAGCTGTTTGAGGAGCACTTGTCACATGGATTTAAGTGACCCCAACAGCAGAGCGCTGAGAGACAACGAAGCCTCAAAGTCAAGGGTGGGCAGGAATGTCCTGAATAGATGGTTACATAAAAACCCTCAGCATGATGCTTTTTCCAGGCCGCAGCACTAAAGGACAAGACTGCAGAGTTAAGCAGGAGTCATTCTATTTCAGCTCTTCCTAAAGTACAAATTTTCGTAGCGCTGTCATGAGGAACGGTTAACAAAGAGCCGATTCATGTTAGGAAATCATCATGCATTCAATGCATTTATTCATTTGCATGAGAATTTTAACCGTATGCACCTAAAACCATGATGACCTTGCTTGACCATGCTTTTACCACCAACGCTTAACTAGTTGAGCGATGGGAATTAGTCACCAAGTGTTAAGTTCCGCTGCTTTTCTGTTATTACAGAGCGTTTTGGAAATTAAAAATGGTTAATGTTATCATCAAGTGATATTCTTTCAGTGATTGTCTAAAATTGATTAGATTCTCATTTAAAATGCATTAATGGGGGCGTAATGAATTCTTTGGGTTCTGACTCATTTCACATGTCAACCAACAACAGGCTTTGCATATTTAAGCACTCCTGGTCCACTACAGGCAAAGAGGAAATGCACTGTATAAATAGTAAAAAATAACAACATTTTTTAAGGGTCATGTGAAAAAAATCAAGCAAGCAACTGGAGGTCAAAAAGACAGGGCCGTGGCACTAATGTAGTGACCTGACCCAGATATTATCCCGGCTTCCAGATGTGAAGAGGCCTCTGGATTACAGCGTCAATGTACTACAACACACATGCTTTATTTTTACTGAGCATTCCTAAAATCTACACTGCTTTCATCCTGCAACCTTTGTGATGCTCTCCCTCTGTTTATGAAGAATATGAAATATTACACCAAAATACACTCAAGTGTAAGACATCTCTTTTTTTAAAAAAAAAATATGATTTTAACTTTTTTTTTATTGATTTTCTTATTTACAAATAAGAAATAATATAAACAATCATGTACTTGAAATATAAAAACCACTTACAAACCACTAAAAAACAAAAAACATCTTTTTTATCATTCTCTTCCCATTTTATTCTTCTACGTATGATTGAGTTTACTGAGACTACAATTTTATTAAGCCATTTGTGATACGTGGGTATAGGTGGGATTTTTTAAAAATAAATTTACAGAAGCTGCAATTTCTAGTCCATAAATTACTAGGAATTATTCTTAGAAAATATTCTTAAATTTCTCTCCCTCTCTTTATTTCAATGACTTTTGTAATTCCTGAAATAATTTTTTGAATTACTTGATATTTTGTAGTTGATTGTGTGAACACTTTAAGTGGTGACTACTTGTTTTTTTCTGACTTTCTTCTATCTTTGTTTTTTTTGTTTTTTTTTTTTTAGAAATTTAAGCATTTTAATTATATTTATATTCACAATGTAGATTTTAGTTTAACTTTGATAACCAATCTGTAGAACAATTTTTAAATTATAGTTTTGTTTTTGCTTTGACAATACCAAATCATTATACTACATTACTAACAACTATCATTACTAGTAATAATACTAATGCCATTTGTATAATTATAAGTATTTGCTAATCTATTTATCTTTGTTTTGGGCTATGTCTACATTTTAGAAAATTACTTATATGAATATAAAATCATTTAAATTACATTTCAAGTATAATGTTCCCAAGCTCCTATATCTCTAAAAAAAAAAAAAAAATTGTGTAGAGCCTTCAAGATTTATCTGGAGACTCACATTTATTGCACAACTGAAATATGAACTCTATGGATTCTCGTCATGTGCAACAAACTCGATATCATTTCAAAAGTATATTTAGAATACAATTTTAAATTCGCTTTTAATTTTGCATGCATCAATGTCCAAAAAATGCACCAGTCACGACGTGATCCCTATCCACATAGATATGAGAGAATTTAACTCTTTAAATGCAACAATGTAGCTATTGTGGCCATTGCATTCTTGTTAACCTTCCAATTTCTGTGACTGTCGGCGTTCTGTGCAAGTTGCAAACTTCATTTCGCGGTCAAATTTATTGGCAACATCACGTTATCTAACACATTCAAAACTCAGACACATCCCGGGACAAACTACTGCAAGTTTAATCGGCCTAGCTAAGTCTTTAAAAATTACAAGATATAAAATATGGATATAAAATAATCAAAATGTCGTTGTCCACTGTACCATTTTGATCCGAGGTCTCTAGCATCGAAGGAGTCTGCGAATAACTCCATTTGCGCAGGACTTCCGCTCGCCATGTAATAGTACGTTGGATTTTCACATTTCTTCAGTTTTCCTTCCCCTCGCTGTTTTTTCGCCGTGCTAGCAGCATTCAGACAGACAAAAATGCAGAGGCTGCTTTTGCAGTAGGAATTGGTGATTGGAGCTCAGGGATCATATGGGCTTTTGTCAGAAGTTTTAAAGGGCCATTGCACTGGATTTTTTTTTCCTGTCTGAGCCCTAGTCTACATCTACTGCTAAAAATGAGTAATCAATACGAGCTGCCCTTATGGGGCATGGAGCATTTGTGTCCCAGGTGCTCATGACCTTGCATGTTTGACGGCATCTCACTGTGTGCATGAGAGCATGCAGAATCCTTAAAATCCAGAGCAATTATAGCCCTTGCGATCAAATATGTATACTTTTTTTTTAAATAAATAGCAAGTAGAATGTCTGAATATACAGTATTTGTGAAACAGCAGGCAGATGACATACAGCACCTGATGAGACTCTTAAGTGAGCAACCAATAAACACTATCCCATGAGGCCACAGGAGTGAAGGAACTGTAAGATGTGAAATGTAAAAAAACACAAAACATTTTGTTGAAAATGGAGCAAAGTGACATGAGCTCTTATGATGGAAGATGAACTATTCTGACGATGTCTTTCATACATATCTGGACCTTGACAGTGTATTTTACTTGGCAGTCTATGGGACTGTCACAAGTCTCCTGGTTTTCTTAAATTTAATTTAAACTTTAAATATCTTAAATTGTGTTCCGAAGACGAAGGAAGCATTTATGGGTTTGGAACGACATGGGGGTAAGTGATTAATGAAAAAAAATAATTTTGGGGTGGAGTATCCTTTTAAGTACTTTAGATACCAATAAAATTGCTCTTTGTTGTTAAACTGTATTTTGAAGATTGCTAGAATGTGTAGTACATCTAGAAATGCATGCAGTTTATACTAAATAATAATTTAGACACTGAAAGTACATTTGGATGCAGTCGTATCAGTGCAGTGGTTGTCAATTCTGATCCTAGTGTATCCCAGCAATTTCGGATGTACAGTATCCCCAGGACTAACTCAAAAAGCAGACATGCTTGTAGTGGTCAATACTTACTGTACAAACATCTTTGAGGTGGACTTTTATCCACATTCTAATGCATCATACTCAATTTTGTGTATATTTGGAGGAGTCACTGAAACGTAAAGTAGGAAGAACACATTTCACAAAATACACATTATACAGAAGATGTAGGATTTCACAAACAAATGTAGTTTTATTAACAGTTGGCAAGATTCGTTTGTTATATTTAAATGGTGTATCAATAAGCAGCACTAGATACATTCAGCAAGACATATTGTTTTTATGTACAAATTAAAAAATGCATCGAGGGCAACCAAAAAACATTCATTTGGCCAAAACTAAACATTTTCCATCCATGTCTACCATTGATTTGTTTAATAAAACTGCATGCCATGTCAAAACATGACATTTACATTTCACAGAATTTCATGTTCAAAAGACTGAGGTAAGTGGCTGTTGATAGATAACCTGTTACTATGCTCCATTTCTTAGGAATACTAAAAAAGTGTATCAGAATAAAGCAGAGTCTAATTTTGTTTCAAATGTACATTCATATATAGACTCATTTGGAAAAATACAGCAGAATGTATGTGAATTACACATTAAATGATAATACAGTGTACATCAAGGTACATATGTCAAACTTAAACTGAGCCATTCGTTCAGAAAACCATTTGAAGGAGTATAGGGAGGCTTAATGCTACATCAGTGCAGCTCAACTGTATCGGCTGCTTCGGCTACGACTTCGCCTCCTGGAGGAACTGCGACTGTAAGAGCGATATGACCTGAACGTGAAGACACACATCAGAGAATTAGCTTCAGTGAGGCACATTATCAAATTCAAACCAGACAGTTTTAATAATACATGGATTTATTTATGATGTACCTGGACCTGCGGTCAGAGCTCTCACTTCTCCGATGCCCTCTTCTCCTGCTACGACTGCGGCTACGGCTAGAATAACTATCGTAAGAGTCAGTCCTGTATTTCCACGAACAAAAGACATAATTAAGAATAATTAAGCAACACTAGGTTGGTTGCAATCAAAATGCATTAATCATTTTGGCTCCATGCTCACCTTGATCTGTGGCGACCTCTGTGGCGACTTCTAGAATGACTTCTACTGTCTGTAAGGCTACAACAAAATCACAGTGGCATCTTCATTAAAAACATTTTAATCCCCATTAGACATATATCAAAGATAAATATCTTTCAGTACTTACCTACGGGAACTTCGGTAGGTGCTACTTCGAGAACGAGAGTGTCCTCTGCTGTATCTACTCCTGCTTCTACTTCTACTGTAGCTCCTGTATAAACAATTAAAACATGCAAAATTGACGAATGGACGATTGGACATACAAAGTCAAAACATTGTCTGCTGTAACAAACCTGGAAGAGTAGGTGTAGCTTCTGGACCTGCTCCTGGAGTGGCTATATGAATGAGACCTACTTCTACGGTGGGACCTGTGACTGGACACAGACCTTGACTTATTCCGAGAGTGGGATCCAGCCCTTTCTCCTGTTGCTGGAATAGAGTCTTCTTCACTTGAGCTGTCTTGATTTCTGGGTCTCTGATTTAACCGAGCTGTCTTTCGTACCTCGTCAAACAAGGATCCTGGACGGACTCTACTCTTGCTCTTGATCTCAATCTTGAGACCCTGGGCCTTTCCCTCCTGTTGATCTTGCATTTTATTTCTTTTCATAATCAAAGGTTTTGTAGTAATAGCATGCACAACAGTCATGCCTGTCAAAGGTTTCCATTTATTTTCAACTGCTGAGAGAGAAGTGTCACCAGGTACAGATTCCTCTGGCTGACTGGCTTGAGGTAAAACAGATCCTATAGTTACAGAGTTTCCTCTTTCTATTTGAGTTGGAACAAGTGCACTACCATTATTTCGAATACTTTTTAGAGGGGAAAATCCAATCGCTTTGGCACCTGGTTGCTTAGCTTCTGGAATGGCCTCTGGAGGACATATATCAACTTTATTTGGGTCTCTTGGTTTGCTACTTGCCAAGTTAGTGTCTGAAAGATTGGTATAGATCTCAAGATGGGTTTGATCTGGACTTCTTTCAGTATTGCTATTTAGCTTTGATTTCTGGCTTTCAGTCAACTTCCCATTCTCATCAATGCCTTTAGAAGACTCTACTGAAAACATATCTTGTGATGAATCGACATTCCCTTGATCCTCATCCTTATTTTCTGAGACTTGGTTCTTGATCTTTCCAGCTTTTATACGCCTTTTTGCTCCATCATTGACAGCTTCAGGATTTGCTATGTGAAATTGTTTTGCTTGAGTGACTGATTCATCCTCCTCACCTTCATCACCAAACTCCAGTGGAGGCTGCCAGTGAAATGTCTCTTTCGGCTTTTGGTTCTTTTTGGATTTCTTGGCCTTGGATCTGCGAGATCCTGACTTGGAAGAGTTCCTCCTCTTGTGCTTGTGCTTCCGCTTGGCTTTCTTGTTCTTGTGCTTTGAAGTTTTTGTGTCTGCAGACAGCTCCTCATTACCTTTTAATTCATTAGACATTTCTGCACCTTGGTTTGACTTGTTAGAGGTCCATAAAGGGTATTCATACTCTGATTCTGAACTAGCCTCTCCCTCCTCTTTTTCAGACACATGTTTGGCATCACTAACTACCTTTTTGTCTGGCATTTCAGAGTCACTCTCAGACTCCCAGCAACGAGACAAAATCTGTCTCTTTTTCATTTCAGTAAGTCCCTCATCACTAATAGGGAGTTGGTTGTGTTCCAGAGCAGTATTAGTCTTACTTGAGTTCTCTTCTTCACTTTCCCATCCAGATGCATTACTGTTGTCCACTAATGGTCCTTTCCTTTGATTGGGATTTGTGCCTTTCAGTGTGTTTCTCTGTACCAAGGAATCATTCTGTGCATGGATAGCACTGTATGGATTGTCTGACATGTTCTCTGAGGAGGGAGATGAATCTTTATGGTCACTACCATGATGTGCATGCTTGACCCTCTTTTGGCTATTTATGTGAGATCTACAATGTTTTCTCTTTTTTTCAGTGATTCTTCCTTTGTATGAATTATACGACTCTGACCTACTGCAAGAGGAAGATCTGCTGTCGTACTGACTCTGTGATTTGCTGCTACTTTGTGATCGAGTAGGTGAACTGCTCCTGGACAAACTTCTTTGCAGAAGCCTATCAGGAACATTATTGTTACTGCTGCTGGGGTTCCTTTGACTAGCAGCCATGTCTGGCTTTAGAGAAGACATTGCCTCTAGAGGTACATTTGATGATGGGCTGATTAGTGCATTTGAAGCTGGGGCTGATTTTACATTGATTTCTTGAATGCGGACATAAGAGGGTTTCCAGGGTTTTTGGCCTGGTTTCCATCGAGAAGGAGGTGGACTGTCACTCAAAGGCAACACAGAGACACTCTCTGAAGATGCTGCTGATTGGGCTTTAGATTCTTCACCTTGAACTGATTTAGGGACAGCCTTGTCCAATTTGGAAATACTGCCCTCTGTAGGCTTTGACTTTCGAGGGGATCTCAACTCATTTCTTTTCCTGGAACGTGGTGGGGTTTCTGAACTATACCTAGAGTTTGATCTGGTTCTTGACCTTGTCCTGTATTTGGATCGAGAACGAGACAGTGACCTAGAATGTGTAACAGACCGTCCTGATTGACTATGACTTGACCTCTTGGATGACCGAACCCGCTTATCAGACCTTGACCGACTTCTGGAATAAGATCTGCTCCTGGACCTCGAATAAGATCGTGATTCTCTAGAAGAGCTTGATAAGTTACGTCTTTTTTCTGATCCTGATCTATACGATCTGTGGGAGTGGCGCGACGATGAGCGAGAGTAAGAATGAGAGCGTGATCGAGAATGTCTCCTCTCTGCACGGCTTGAGTGTTTCGACCTCTTGCCTGAGGACCCAGACATCTCATCCTCAGACTGGGAGGCCTCCTTGGTCTTGTTCTTTTTATGTTTCTTTGAGTGCTTTCGTTTCTTACTTTTCTTCTTGCGTTTGGTTTTCTTTTTTTCTTTTTTAGATCGATGGTGGCTGGAATATACAGAAACCTCACTTAAGGAACGCTCTTCTGATCTTGACCTAGACCTTGGGGTGTCACTTCTGTCATCCCATCTGTTTGAACAATATTTTAAATACAAAATCAAAATCTATGTTCCAACTATGTTTTTCACAACTTTAAACATATTTCTGAAAGCAAATCTTAACCCAAATAAACTTTAATATAAACCTTTTAATATAAACCAGAAATAAACTACCAATATTAGCTTGGCACGTACAATAATTCTGAATATCACACTGATCATTGCACCGTTTTCAAATGGTGTAAGAGCAAACCTTTCTCCTTTACTCCATTTCTCCACACTGGGGGGCTGGTAAGCCTTGCTCCTCTGCATTTCCTCTTTCCAGTGTGGAGGAGTCTCACTGCTCCCCCGTTCCCCTTCAGACTCCGATCGGGACTTTGACCGGGGTGGTGTATGATACCTCTGCAGAGGGAATAAAAAACAACAACCCTTCATGGATGGCAAACCAATCAAACTATCATTCCATCAAGCACTTTCTAACAAGTCATTAAATCAAATCATTAGAATTAAATTATTATTATAATTATTAAAGATGCTAATATAGATTTGATATATCTCTGATATTTTGGGTTTGTAAAATTTTGTCTGCTGTACTTTATTTAAAATCACTATGTGGCTTGTTTTTTTTCTGTAGGTGGTATACATATAATTCACGGTTGTCATACCATAGTACCACGGCCTTTGATCTTGCGTCCAGATTTTGTGACAGTTGGTTTTGTGTCATTTGGTGCGACAACTGTGTCCTGCACAGCCCTATTGGGGGAAAAAAGTATCAGTTTTAAGACTTTACCTCTTTGGTTTAATATACATACAATACACATTAAAGCTGAGCCATGAATTTGAATGATTCGTTTTTAAGCAAAGACAAATGTTACTAAAACATGAATCACTTTTGGTTCTATAGTAACACTTTAAGTTTAGAATTTTTAGAAAATGTCAGTTATCTAATAACTGGGAATGCATAGGAAAGACTCTTGTGATGTTTAAGTGAAAAGAGGAACATCTGTTGAATTATACAAAAGACACAAACGTTTTTACTATCTCCTCCTGGGTAGGCATGTCTCTGCGGAGCAGGAAGCGGTTCTCTGGCACAGGTGGGATCTCTTCTAATCGAACCACAGGCTTCTCTCTTTTCACATTCTGCTCAGCCTCACCATCATCTTCCTCTGCCATCTCTCCCTCAGCATGACTATGAATCGGGAAAAGAGTAGGCAGAATATTTATATTATACAACTAAAAAACAAATGCCAACCATAAAAAAAGCATGAACAAAACTATTTTATAATCAGCTCAGATTTCTAAATGATTCCTTGGTGACACCTTTGGATTTGAAAAGTTTATCAGTATACTATTTTTACCTTGACTGTGATATAACTTAAAAGTGTCAGTACAGGCTAACACCAAATGTGTTATTGCTTTAGATCATTGGCTGAATTACAAATAAAATTGCATAAGAGGAAAACGCACTGGTTACAATCATTTACCTTTCATGTCCTGCTGTTTTAACTGTCTCTCTGTCCTTCTTTGTCTCTCTTCTTTTTCTCTTTGAGTGCTTACTCTTTGAGTTGCTTTTCCTCTTTCGAGATGCATAATTTTTTTCAGACTCTCCATTAGAGAAGGAATACTGAGATGAAGACTCCGAAGAACTCTGAGAGTCATCCTCAGAATGGAATGCTTTCCTCCTTTTGCCTTGAAGAACTACAGAAATACAACAAACTTCAAAACGTCTGAAAATGTACTGAACATCACCACAGAATGTAATTTATTAATTCTCTTTATTTATGACTACATTATCAATGCAAAGAGCGTGTATATTTATTTTGAAATGGAGCTTTGTGTGCATGGCAGAAAATAAAACAAACAACACTAGCTGTGTCCCAAATGATGCACCACACTACGCACTTATTCTATGAACTACGCATTTAACTGTCTAGTGTATGAATTATATAAGCTTGCTCTGTCATCCGACATCAGAGATTAAAAAATATTCTCCATTAGGTAAAGACAAGTTCAAACAGCATAGTGATAGGTGGAAAGAGTGCAGCCAAAATTCCTGGTTTATATCTCGCACTCAAGAACAAGCTTACCATCGTTAGCAGACTTTGTAATCAGCTGTCCACAGTCAATCACTCTGACGTCAGCATAGGGTCTGCTGGCTGAGTCGGTCTTCAGCCCTTCAATTTTCTTTATGACCTCAAAGCCAGAGATGACCAGCCCGAAGACCACATGCACTCTAAATTAGACCAACAATCCTTACAGTTACAGGGATTTAGGGAAAAAGCTTACATCCAAATTCTCTTATAATAAATAAAATGACGAATTAACTTTTTATTTTTAAATTATTTGCTCCTACAGTATTGTTTGAACGGATATATAACATACTTAAATGGTTAAACAAAGCCACTGAATAATTACCCATCTAGATGAGGCGCTGTCTTAGTAGTTCTGTTGTCAGGTAAACGAGTCCAGGTCATCCAACAGGGACATGTGTGGAGGGGGGAGATAAAAGGAAATAAATTTAGTCAAAAAAGCATTCAATCTGTCATCAAGAAGAAATTTCTATGCATCAATTCAAACACTGAGGAATTTAAAACCAGCAGTGCTTGCAGAATAACATTGGCTGGATGAATAAATTCTACTGATGAACAGGAACAGGTCCAACATCTGCCAACATTATTCTGACAAAACCAATTAAACCTGTTTAAAAGTACTATAAGGACAACTTTAATTGGAAATCAGTGTGTCCGTGGCAGGAAAATATGTCCTGTGATTCTAAACTTGAAATACATTAATAAAGACTTCAAGGTTCTCTGTGCTGGGAGAACAGATTTTTTTAGGTGAAAATTATTTAATGATAAATAAGAAGCCAGTGCTAGCTAAAAGCAACCAGAAATACACAGTCAGGAGAGAGAAGCACAGCCTTGGAGAGACACTTTACCTTGGTAGAGCAGGATGCTAGAGTTTCTGCAAATTTTACACAAAAACGGCAAGAGAAAAATTGTAATACATTTGTAGGCAAAAAAGGACTGCTTTCTGATTATAAAATATTTCTAAATGCACATTGACAAGGGAAAAGGGAGATGAAAATGCACCAGCATCCCACATGAACATGTAGACTATGTAAAGTCTCGAAAATAAATATAAATGTGGTAAAGAGATTGAAGAGATTAGAGAGAGTGTGAACGGCAAAGGGGGAAGCTGAGATGATGGTTTTACTAAACCAATAAAGAAGTAGACAGAACAAATAAAATGTTCCATCTTCACCATCTTGCTTTACTACTGAAAATCACTAGCGCTATTGTACTGATGTGTCAACAAATTGTGAGTGACATAAGTATGAGTAAGTATCTTAAAACAGATACAGGCTTTCAAGCGCATATTATTATAAAGGCTATGACTGATCTGAACACTGGGGGAATAAATAATTTATACGTATTGCATGTGTCATTTAATAGTGCCCAGTAAGTCATATTAAATGGTAAGCAATAGATCTGGTGATGAATGGTTGTTTCTGTTTTTACACATACACCCTCTCTCTGTCTTATACCAGAGTAAATAGTACTTACATAAAGAACTGGGACCCATTTGTGTCTTTGCCACGGTTGGCCATTGACAAGAGGAAGGCTTTATCATGTTTGAGAGTAAAGTTCTCATCTGTTGAAGAGAGATACGAAGAAAAAAGGACACTGAGTGCTTGTCGACTGCTTCAAAAAGTTGTTATGGAGAAGGACAGGAGCAGGCAAAGAGATGTTCATGAACACCTGATATCAGTGATGCTTCTATGCTGCTTCTGAACTCTTGAGTGTTTCTCGTGCTCTTTAGTGTAAAAGCGAGTGATTTTCTATTAAAACAACTACTGTTTACATCAAAATCTTTGATCAGGTTTGATCAAAAACCCTTTTAAAGGTTGGATTATGTTCAAGAGTATTGTATTTTATGTCAACCCATCCTGGAAATGAAAAAAGAAACAAAACAAAACATAAAAAAAGAAAAAGAAAGAGAAGTCAGTTAACCAAATCAATTTCATGGTCCATATATCCATGAGCACTCTGTGCAGCGTGAACGTTTTTGGCATGGTTCACAAGGGATTGGAGAATGTTTAGTCTACATTGTGTTACTGCACTGTGTACATCTCTTACCTTCTCATTTTGCAAAAGACCACAATCTCTATAAATAAAAGAATACGTTGAAAATTTTAGGCAAGAAGACTGGACCTTTAAATAAATAAATAGCCCTTATTCTCCATGCTGACCCAAATAGAAGATCATTATAAGATCACAGGAATAAAACAAGAGTCAAGATTCACAGCTACAGCGAGATAAAAACAATGACTGGTAATTCATGCACAGAACTGAGACGGCCATTCAAAAGGCATGCAAAAGTTGTTTAAACACTCAAATTAAGGTTACTCAGTGCTTTATAAAGAACAGAACATATCTAAAAATGGCTTACCTTCAAAGAAACCACCATATATAGATTCTCCTCCTCTTCCATTGCCTGAGCAAACAAAAGCACATTCACTCACAAGAACAGGCAATTGAATATAACAAGTAATGGCGTAAACACACAGATATTTATATCTCCTCATATCTGAATCAATGAGTACAACTGCACATACCCTCGGTGAAATCACCCCCCTGGATCATGAAGTTCTTTACCACTCGATGGAAAGTTGAGCCTTTATAGCATAATTTTTTTCCTGTAGTTTTGCCACTGCCTTTCTCACCTGCAAGTGAACCAAAGAAACACACCATTTGTGATTACTTGTATACAACAGACCTAGTATGTATCAGCCATAAACCAAACCAAAAAACAAGATTTCATAGACTAAGTTGTTAAAAATGTAGATACTAATACTGTAAAGTACTGTATTCTGAATTGAACTACTAGACTCAGTCCTGAAGTCTACAGTTACACAGACAGCAAAAGGTTAATCCTATCTGATCAGCATGGAAGAGATGCCAATAAAACTGAAATGAATACGGGTGGGTGATGGTGTGGGTGCCCTGGGGATTGGTATATATTCGATACAACAGTCAGCTGAAGGCATGTGTCTCTCATTTCAATCTCAGCTGGTGAGAAAAAAAGATCCCTGCATTGGCCCAAAGCATTGCTAACTGTAATTTATGACCAAACATTCACAATGCAGACTAATGCAGCTTTTGTCTTCTAGGAACAGGCTGTAAATACAGCTTTGTTTCATTCTTCAGTGCTGTCAGCAAAACACCTGCACTTGTCATTATACAGCCAGGATTTAGTCACCTCTAGGTTTATTTTTGTGCTATTACCCTATAAGCTTATGCTTGTATATGTGGACATGAATGGGTATTATATAAAGGTTGGTTGGCGCTTTAATGCCATGCCAGCTTCCTTGGCTATTTTCATTGCGATTAACAGGGTGACATGGTATAAAAGAGCAATTAAAAAACCTATATCAGGTTTCTATAGTTTATTTTAGATAAAATCCCTAAAAGATTCAAGGTTGACTATATTAAAAGTTTCTTTGAGTGCGTTTGCAAAGTAATATAATTTTAGTTACAGGAGTTCTTTACAGGTTTAAAGACAAAGTGTAGATCTACTATCTTGCTGTACCATGATAAAACACCTCATGTCAAGTATACGTACCAGTGCACAGGCAAAGAAAATTTTTGCTTGTCTTGGGACAAATATCGGAGAACAGTTGAAAGACAATTCGACCAACTGGAAGAAAGCAAAAGAAATCATTATACTCATGGATCAGAAATCTTACACCTCTATGTCCTCTATAAGTTTTAAGCTTGCTGATAAAGAGTTATTATTAGATTAGTGTGACTACGGCAATTCAACTAATAAGCTGTAACTTTCAGATTAACCTCAGTGCGGCAAACGAAAACATTCCTTCATATTCAAATACAGGCGCATTCAAATTTAGGTGTGCTTTTGCATAGTAAGGCACCTGTATGTTTTGTGTGTAAGGTTTAAGCTTGCTTAAAGAAAGCCATAATTAGATTAGTGTGACTTTTGTAATTTAACTTATAGGCTATAACTTTCAGGCTGACTTAAGCGTGGCAAATGACAACAGCTCCTTCATATTCAAATACAAAAGCACTCAAATTTAAGTGCATTTTTGCATAGTACATGAAGCTAGTTTTATCCATTTCATTTATAAGCGATAACAGGAATATAAACAGGGTGTTAAAACATTTGCTTTGTAAAATAATGGGGGTAAAATCACTAAATAAGAGGTCTTGGTTTTATGACGCAGATATTTCTCTTAAAAACACATAATTAGTGGTAGACTGAGGTGAAACCCAAACGTTATTTAGTGCACACTACATCTGTGGTTCATTAAAAGAGCTCTGCAGGTCAGGGTGTGGACTGCCACAACAGCTTCTCACACACTGCCACAGGTATTTGAACTGCCATTACCAAAGTGCTTTACAAAACAAACACATATAATGTTTCACTTTCGCTATTAGATGTTTAAAACTGTCTTAAAAATGCACCTTTTAATAAAACTTCACAATTTGATAATTTCAGATTATACCACATTCTACGATGAAGATCACACATCTGAACCCGTTATAGACTACTTTTTGCATTACTAAACATGATTTTCATAGATGGTAAAGTGATTTTGAAACCATAGAAAGCCAAACATACTTAAATAGTAATTTAAAAGCAAACATTTGAAGCATTTTTCTATCAAAACTTCTACTTTTAACAATTTGACCTTCACACAAGACTATTTCAGAACAACCACATAAAAATCACTGTCACATCTTACCTGGTTCTCGGTTGATTTCCACATCAAAATAGCACTGAGGGCGATCTTTCACCCCCATATTGTAAAGAGTGAGCTTCCTGTAGTGTAAAATCACAGCAAAAGACTGTAAGATCTTGTATTCCTAAATCACCAACACCAGAAAGAAATACATTCCATTTCAGATGTCTTCCAAGATACTGTTTCTCTCCAGGTCTTATGAACAAAAAGTGAACAGAAAGTCAGACACTGAGATTGGTGTTTCGCTTAACCAATGAAATGCAAATCTCTATGCATGCCCCTCCAACCTCAACTTCCACCCCCTTTTTTTGAGCAGTGCTCTGTCTGTCACTGGGTCTGCTGTTGGACACCTTCCTAGTGTGATGAATGAGACATTGTTGCTGTGATGTGTGCTGTCATCCTAAACTAGGAACCCTGGTTAAACCAGATGTGTGCTATCTTTGGGCTGTGTTTATAGACAAACAACATTTTATCTTTTGATTAGCTACAAACTCCAAAACAAAAAAAAAAAAAAAAAATGGAGGTAGATGAACAAGAGCTTGCAAGGGCAGCGATAAAACAGACTTAATGACTGGAAAAGTCCTGTATGTGTCACGAGAGAAATCTGTAGCAAGATTTTGATTAGGTATTTCAGGGTAAAAAAAAAAAAAAAAACATAAGCAAGGATGAATCGCTCATAATAAAATCAATAACATGCATTGAAAAAGGGTAAACTTTCAAAGAACAGTTCACCCAAAAATTTAAATTTGCTGAAAATGTACTAATCCTCAAGCCATCCATGATGTAGATGAGTTTGTTTCTTCATTAGAACAGGTTAGGAAAAATTCAGCATCTTGCTCACTAATGGATCCTTTACAGTGAATGGTTTCCATCAGAATTAGAGTCCAAACAGCTGATGAAACATCACAATAATCCACAAAACTCCAGTCCATCAATTACCAACTTGTGAAGTGAAAAGCTGCATTTCTACAAAAAACTAATCCATCATAAAGGCCCTTGAACTTTAAACTGTCACTTCCAGACAACATAATAGTGCATCCTCCAGTGAAAATCCATCCACTTTTGTCATGTATTTGTCTAGAACTGTTTTTGCTTGTAAACCGTGCTTGATCTGTGCATACTTCTCTCCTGATTCAAACAGAAACCAATATAATGTATAGAGGACTCAATGTTAGCCAGAAGCAATAATTTGAAGTTAAAAAACATCTTGGACTTGTTTATTGCCAACATCTCAAGCCATTAACTGATGGACTGGAGTCATGTGGATTATTGTGATGTTTTTATCAACTGTTTGCACTTTCATTCTGACGGCACCCATTCACTGCAAAGGAACCACTGGTGAGCACGTGATGTAATGCCAAACTTCACCAAATCTGATCTGATGAGGACGCAAACTTGCGTACATCTTGGGTGGCCTGAGGTTGAGTAAATTTTCACACCACATCAAACAGCCCTGACTTACTTTTCCTTGAAACACGGACACTAAGTCTTTTAGCTGAGCAGAGGAACGACTTGCCATCAGATAAACACATCTCAAATTACAAGAAGGGAATGAAGTTATTGAACTTTCTTATGGCACATATTATGTTACAACTGTGGAAGACGTTGTGCCAGCTGCTTTCCCATATCAAAATAACTCTGTTTATCAGTCCTCTGATTGCTAACACAGGCTGTCTGCTTGGGGAAATGGCAAATGTCAGAGTGAATGTCACAGGAGGAGAAAGAGGACATTTCCATGTGTTAGATCTGGAAAACATTTTTGAATACAAGAGAGAGACACTCCCGGTCCCAACTGAACTAGAATAGCTTACTTGTAAAGTGAAATTTTAAGATTGATTATAAGTTAACCTGATAACTTTAAATCAATCTTGAAAGTTCACTTATTGCAGTCTTGTTCACAACAAAACATCTGCTAATGCATTCACGGATATTCAACAGCGTTCAGTTTCATGACGTTCTGCAGATTTAAATCCATGGGTTGCACAATTATTTTCAATGAGCATAGACTTAATGCTCAACAGCCTTACACGGGGTTAGAGCACTCATTATATCTACAAACTTCTGCAGTTATAATCCATTCTCAGACAGGTTACGCAATATAGACCAGGCATACTTTAGATTTCTGATTGCACTACATAACACAAACACAACACCACATTCATGTACTCCAGTATGACTGTAGCAGTAATGCAGGGGTTCAAATAAATGTGCTGAGCCTAAAATCAAAACCACGTAACCTCCTACGAAAGATCAAATGAAGTATGATTGTGATTGCAATTAATGAACTTAAATTGAACCACTGTTGAACCACAGAGAATGTGAATGAGGTGTTCGTTGAGACTGTTAGCCAACTGCTAAACAGATGCACGGGTAACTAACAACACATCACGACTGAACAAAAAAAGGAAAAAAAAATTTTTCTACTTAAGAGTATTAAAATATATTAATAACTGTAAATACTGTGATTAAATGTTCTGTTTTGGGGCAAAAGTCGGCTAACATTGTTTATCATTAAAGCTAACGTTAGCTGGTAACGTTTTATAAGAACCCGGAAAGGAATCTTCACGGGCAATTTATTAAATAAAAAAATTCGTATGACTCAGATACAATCCTATTCGTGTACTGATACAAACGTATCGTTTCATTGCATTAGACTTACCTGTGTATATTGTTAAAGGACCAAAAGCTTTTAAGTAACTAAACCCGCTCTCTCTCTGCTATCCGCTGTAACGTTAGCTCTCATCGTGTTGCCAGATCTCTCATGAGAATCGAGCAAGCTAGTTTTGTTGCGGGTGAGGTGAAAGGGTAGCGGGATAGAAATATCACCACGTATCTTTCCTCCCCAGCTTGACTGTATTCTGTAAATAATCCTAAAAATCGCAACGCACGAGATTAGTTTTTTATTTTTATTTATTCAATAAGCCGCTTATAAAAAGAGGACATGGCAACGCCGTTTCTCTAAGTACTGAGATGCCGCACAGCCGCCGTCTGTCGGAAACCATCAGCATTACAAATTACAAAAAATGCTTGTTCCTTCTGTCCTGAGAATATCGAAAATGATTTATATAAGTTAATATTATTCATGCTATAATTTTTGACGAATGTAAAGAACGTTTGAGTTTTTTTCTGTAATTATTTTAATAATTATTATTAATTTATGTCTATCCTGTCTGTAAATTGAACAGTCTATGGAATAACCCAGCATTTGACATCCTGAAACCACAGTCTATGCTTGAAACTAACTCAACGTAAGGACTTTTATTTTGAAGTAGCGGCTGCTGTTGACGCTCCTGTTTCCCATAATTCACAGAGACGAACAAAAAGCTTCTGGTTGCTTCTTAATTTCATTAAGTCATAAATAACTCTGCATTAATCATCTTGAGACATTTTTTAAACATAGTTGTTATACTCCTGCGCATTTTAAATTCACTGTCTCACATACTCAGCGTAAATGTATTACTGAGCTGCTGTAAGGTAAGGGATGGTAAAGCGCATCTGCACCTGCTAGCAGAATAAATGAAATCCAGTCCACATTTAATGATACATTATATCCAAACTTGGCGAATGTGATCAGTGTAATTGGAACCAATGGTTAGAATATCGTACATTACCAAAACCCAGTGGTGGAATCTTTTTTACTATTAAAAATCTTTAAAATTAATGCAACATCTTAGCGTTTAAAATAGATTGCAGTCGTGGGTATTTGGTTTGCTAAACAAAATTAATTTTAAATGAAACATGCTGAACAGTATTGTAATATGCTATATCTATTTTTAATATGCATATATTGTAATATAGAAGGTAGTAATATTGGTCTTTAGATTGCACAGACATCCAAACTTGTCACTACCAGTAACAAGCTTTGATTAACAAATTTATAAATGTATAATTTTTTAGACATTTTGAATTTTGCCTGTATAAACGTATTTTTAAAAAAGTGTCTACATAAGTTTTCTTATAAGTAGTGTAGAAGATAGTGTAAAAAAAAATAAATAAGTAAAATTAGGCGGTAACACTTAGTAAGATCTATTAGGTTACAGTATTTGATAGTCTACACTATTTAATCGTTTATAATTGTTAACATTAGTTAATAAAAAATATAACTGTTCATTGTTAGTTCATGTGAGCCCAGATCAGTTAAACAATATTTACAGATAAAGCTTTAATAATGAATGTTGTAGTAAATGTTGTATTAGTAATGTTTATTAATAATACAACATTTACAACTTTTTAATGTTGCATTATAGTTTAGATTGCATCCACAGCTGCAGATATACTTTTGAAAATAGCTTCCCTTTTCTCCATCCTTCTTGTCAGACATGCTTTATAACAAGTGCTGTAATTGCTATTTCATAATAATCATCAGTATCTTCTTTGTGTTTTGTGTTTAGGATGTGTTCTCATAGAGACCCACGAGGAGCATGTCACTGATCCTGTTTGCCTTTGTGGTCCGGGTCAGGGATGGACTCCCTCTCTCCGCTTCCACTGATTTCCTGCATAACAAGGAACTTCAGGAGAGGAAGCAACAACTGAAAGTGATCTCTAAATCCCTGAGTTCATTACCAGAGAGAGGGACAGTCAAGGGCCATGAGCTCAACATTCAGTAAGTGCACTGTTGTGGACAAAAATGTCTCTTGGTAATTAAAGATCTGGGCAGGAAACCAAAAGTCTTCAGGTTCAAACCTGTGTGATACAGAAAGTCTTGTGTCCTTGAGCAACACTTGAGTATTGTATGTTTGTTTTAAATAAAATAGTATGCTAAATTACTGATATTTTTCATGATATTAAAATCTTAATCAAAGGGCTTAAGCTTAAATTCCTGAAATCAGATTTTTTTTTAGACACAAGTTGTCCATACACTTTTAAAAATAAAGGTTTCTTATTGGCAACCATGAAGAAGCTTTAATATCAATTCATGCATTCTTAAAATGAAAGATTCCAAAAGTGTTTTCACAGTAATACCACAGAAGAACCATTTTTGGTGCCCCAAAGAACCTTTCAGTAAACAGTTAATTAAAGACCGATTTTTCCTTTAATAATCTAAAGAACATTTTTCCACTATAAAGATAATTTGTCCAATGATTCCATGGATATTTAAAAAAAAAAGAGGTTCTTGGGGATCAAAAATTTTTCTTCTATGGCATTGCATGAAAAATGCAAAACCTTATGGAATTTTTAGGGCTCAAGCCTGGAGGGCGAGAGCCCTATTGTTTTCCTTAGGATTATTTTTTATTAGGGCTCAAGCCTGGAGGGCGAAGAGCCCTATTGTTTTCCTTAGGATTATTTTTAGGGCTCAAGCCTGGAGGGCGAGAGCCCTATTGTTTTCCTTAGGTTCCTTAGATTATTTTTTTATTTATTATTATTATTATTTATTCCTTCTAATTTTTTTTCAAGGTTTCGGGGGCTTTAGGGCCCTTAACATGCGTAAAAAGTCTGAAAATTGGCACACACTTGGAACCTGCGGCCATTAGGGCCCGGGCAGAGACTGATACACGGGCGTGGCACAGGGGCTCTACAGCGCCCCCTGGAATATGGAGGGCCATATATCATACGATGGTGTGAGGACCCTATTGGAATTGCTTCGTTTATTATTATTATTATTATTATTCTTCTTCTCCAAAATGAATCGCAATTTTGAGGGCCTAAACATGCTCGAAAAGTCACGAAACTTTGCACACGCATCAGAACTGGCGAAAATTTACATCTGATATGGGTTTCAGAAGTGGGTGTGGCAAAATGGCTCGATAGCGCCACCTATACACTTTCAGCGTAGTGCGCCTCGAGCTGTGTTTCACGTACATGTACGAAAATTGGTACACACATGTAAAACATCAATACCTACAAAAAAGTCTCTGGGTACAAAATCCGAAAACCCAACAGGAAGTCGGTTATTTTTAATTTTATCGACAAAATTTTGTGTAGTTTTTTTTTGCCATTTCCATGCGTTGTACTTTAACGAACTCCTCCTAGAGATTTATTCAGATCAACACCAAACTTGGTATGCCCAATCTAAAGGCCTTTGCGATGTTAAATTGCGAAGATCTTGAGTTTTCGTTGAAGGGCGTGTCCATGGCGGCCTGACAAATTTCGATGTTTCGCCATGAAAAAGGAAGTTGCTGTAACTCAGACATACAATGTCCAATCTGCCCCAAACTTCACATGTTGGATAAGACTCTTGACCTGAACAGATCTACATGCCAATATTCAGTTATAGTCATAGCGCCACCTATTGGCAACAGGAAGTGACATATTTTACACTGCGACGAACTACTCCTAGAAATTTTATGACATCAATGTCTTTTTTGTGGTCAGTCTAATCTAAAGGCCTGTGCAATGTTAAATTGTGAAGATCTTGAGTTTTCGTTAAAAGGCGTGTCCATGGCACCATGACAAAGTTCGATGTCTCGCCATGGGAATAAAAGATGTTATAACTCAGGCATAAAATGTCCGATCTTCCCCAAACTTCACATGTTTGATAAGATTCCTGGCCTGAACACATCTGAAGGCCAATATTCCATCGGGTGTGGAAAAATGGCTCGATAGCGCCACCTATACAGTTTCAACGGAGTGCACCTCGAGCTATGTTTCACGTACATGTACGAAAATCGGTACACACATGTAACACACCAATACCTACAAAAAAGTCTCTTGGTACGAAATCCGAATCCCAACAGGAAGTCAGTTATTTTGAATTTTCCCTGAAAAATTGGTGTTGTTTTTTTGCCATTTTCAGGGGTTGTACTTTAACGAACTCCTCCTAGAGATTTATTCAGATCAACACCAAAATTGGTCAGTGTAATCTAAAGCCCTTTGCGATATTAAATTGCGAAGATCTTGAGGTTTCGTTAAATGGCGTGTCCATGGCGGCTTGACAAATTTCGATGTTTCGCCATGAAAAAGGAAGTTGCTATAACTCAGACATACAATGTCCAATCTGCCCCAAACTTCACATGTTAGATATGACTTCTGACCTGAACAGATCTACGTGCCCATATTCAGTTATAGTCATAGCGCCACCTGCTTGCAACAGGAAGTTTCATGTTTTACGCTGTAACGAACTACTCCTAGAAATTTTATGACATCAATATTTTTTTCTGGTCAGTCTAGTCTAAAAGCCTTTGCAATAGTGAATTGTGGAGATCTTGAGTTTTTTTGTTAAAGGGCGTGTCCATGGCGCTGTGACACAATTTTATGTCTCGCCAAAGGAAGAGAAGTTGGTGTAACTCAGACATAAAATGTTTGATCTTCCCCAAACTTCACATGTTCGATAAGAGTCCTGGCCTGAACAAATCTGAAGGCCAATATTCCATTATGATGATAGCGCCACCTGCTGGAAACAGGAAAATTGTCACATATAAATGACTTTGACATATTCCACTTATATTTACGACTTTAAATGCATATTTCTCACTGTTCACCTTTTTTACTAAAGCCACACGATGGCGGTGAGCCCGGGTGCGAGGGCCCGTTCATCGCTGCTTGCAGCTTTAATTATTAAATTCTATTATTATTATTATTATTCTTCTTCTTCTCTTCTTCCAAAATGAATCGCATTTTTGAGGGCCTAAACATGCTCGAAAAGTCCTGAAACTTTGCACACGCGTCAGACCTGGTGAAAATTTACGTCTGATATAGGTTTCAGAAGAGGGTGTGGCAAAATGGCTCGACAGCGCCACCTATCGTAAAAAAATCAACAGCCCTCGAGCTGTGTTTCACGTACATGCACGAAAATTGGCACACATATGTAAAGCATCAGTACCTACAAAAAAGACTCTTGGAGCAATATCCGAAACCCAACAGGAAGTCGGTTATTTTTAATTTTTATGAGCAAATTTTGCATCATTTTTGTCATTTGCATGCCTTGTATTTTAACGAACTCCTCCTAGAGATTTTTACAGATCAACACCAAATTTGGTATGCCTAATCTAAAGGCCTTTGCGATGTTAAATTGCGAAGATCTTGAGTTTTCGTTGAAGGGCGTGTCCGTGGCGGCCTGACGAATTTCGATGATTCGCCATGAAAAATGAAGTTGCTATAACTCAGACATACAATGTCCAATCTGCCCCAAACTTCACATGTTTGATAAGACTCCTGACCTGAACAGATTGACATGCCCATATTCAGTTATAGTCATAGCGCCACCTACTGCAAACAGGAAGTGACATATTTTACGCTGTAACAAACTACCCTGAGAAATTTTATGACAAATTTTTTTTTTTCAGTCACTCTATTCTAAAGGCCTGTGCGATGTTAAATTGTGAAGATCTTGAGTTTTCGTTAAAGGGCGTATCCATGGCGCCGTCACAAAGTTCGATGTCTCGCCATGGGAATAAAAGTTATTGTAACTCAGGCATAAAATGTCCGATCTTGCCCAAACCTCACATGTTTGATAAGAGTCCTGGCCTGAACACATCTGAAGGCCAATATTCCATTGGGTGTGGCAAAATGCCTCGATAGCGCCACCTATACATTTTCAACGGAGTGCGCCTCGAGCTACGTTTCACGTACATGTACAAAAATCGGTACACACATGTAACAACACACCAATACCTACAAAAAAGTCTCTTGGTACGAAATTCGAATCCCAACAGGAAGTCAGTTATTTTGAATTTTCTCTGCAAAATTTGTGTCGTTTTTGCCATTTTCAGGGGTTGTACTTTAACGAACTCCTCCTAGAGATTTATTCAGATCAACACCAAACTTTGTCAGTGTAATCTAAAGGCCTTTGCGATGTTAAATTGCGAAGATCTTGAGGTTTCGTTTTAAGGGCGTGTCTGTGGCGGCCTTACAAATTTCGATGTTTCGCCATGAGAAAGGAAGTTGCTATAACTCAGACATACAATGTCCAATCTGCCCCAAACTTCACATGTTTGAGAAGACTCCTGACCTGAATATATCTACATGCCAATATTCAGATATCGCTATAGCGCCACCTGCTGGCAACAGGAAGTGACATGTTTTACGCAGTAACAAACTACTCCTAGATATTTTATGACATTTTATACTTTTTTTTGGTCAGTCTAATCTAAAGGCCTTTGCAATGTTAAATTGTGAACATCTTGAGGTTTCATTAAAGGGTGTGGCCATGGCGCCGTCACAAAGTTCGATGTCTCGCCATGGGAATAGAAGTTGTTGTAACTCAGGCATAAGATGTCCGATCTTCCCCAAACTTCACATGTTCGAAAAGAGTCTTGGCCTGAACACATCTGAAGGTCAATATTCCAATATAATCATAGCGCCACCAGCTGACAACAGAAAATGGCTTATTTTTACACTAACTTAAACATGCAATGTCCAATCTGCACCAAACTTCAAATATTTGATAAGAGTCATGGCCTGAAGATATCTAAAGGCCAATGTTCAGTTATAATCATAGCGCCACCTGTTGGCAATAGGACACAACATACTTTATACTAACTCAAACATTCCATTTTCAATCTGCACTAAATTCATATGCTTGTTAAAAGTGCTGGACTGAAGAAATCTACATGACAAAATCCAGTTATAGTCATAGCGCCACCAGCTGGCAGCAGGAAGATTGGCACATATAAATGACTTTGGCATATTCCTCTTATATTTACCACATTAAACGCATATTTCTCTCCGTTCGCTGTTTTACAAAAGCCAACCGGTGGTGGTGAGCCCGGGTACGAGGGCCCGTTCATCGCTGCTTGCAGCTTTAATTTATTATTATTATTAGGGCCCGAGCACCGATGGTGTGAGGACCCTCTTGGAATTGCTTCGTTTATTATTATTATTATTAGGGCCCGAGCACCGATGGTGTGAGGACCCTATTGTATCTTCTTTCGACTATAATTATTATTATTAGGGCCCGAGCCAATGGGCGCAGGGCCCTATTGATTTTCTAAGGATTATTATTATTATTTTTTTTATTTTTCTTTCGACTAAACGGGGCTTTTTGGGGGGCTTAACGTGCTCAAAAACTCTTGAAAATTGGCACACACATTGGAATCTGCGGTCATTAGGACGCCGCAGAGACTTGGCCCCCGGCGTGGCACAGGGACTCTACGGCGCCCCCTGGAACACAGTCAGAAATCTTGAACCATAGCTCACACAAACTCGCATGTATTTATATGAAACTCTGTACACTTATAGATCTCATTGAGCCGAACAACTTTTGCACTCTATGTCATAGGCTCCGCCCAACAGGAAGTGAGCTATTCAGCGTTGTTTAAAAAGTGCATGCTCTGGAATTTGATATACTTCTCTGAGGATTTCCACCCATTCGCCACGAAAATCGGTGAACATGATCTCAAGACATTGGGGATGAAAAATTGCCAGGGGATTTTTGATATCTCGAACGGTTTGGCCGTGGCGAGGCGTTGAAAATAGGGCGAGAAATGAGAAACAGGAAGTGCCTAATAACATCCACATATTTTAATCAAACTTCAGGGGTTTGTTCGTTGTATGATCCCGATCGCATAGATATCACTATTAGAAGCCAAAGTTATAGCGCCACCAACTGGCAGCAGGAAATGTGTCATTTTCAAAATGCTTTGAATTCAGCATCTTATTTTTACTCGATTTGCTTCAAACTTCATCAGAATAATGACAAAACACGGACGATGTAAATATGTTGTGGAGATATTGATATCTAATATCGTGTTGCCATGGCAACGTGTCAATCTTGAATATTCTGTTCTGGTGATTTTGAGGCAGATAACATGCTCAGAATAACATGAAACACAAAACATATATCAGAATTAATGATAGATTTACAATGGCAAAAGATCATAATAGGGCGTGGAGGGGGCACTCTATAGCGCCACCTTTTGTCAAAAGTGGGGGGCTTAGTTTTAACTACAGACACCAAACTCAGTACATAAATTGTTCTTATCAAGACGGACAACTTTCTAATTTACAGTCATCAGCTACGACCAACAGGAAGTCGGCTATTTTGGTTTAAATGTGGATTTTTGGAAAAATATTGCTGTGAATTAATGCATACTCCTCAGAGGAAAATTACAGTATACACACCAAACTTTTTCTACATGATGCCAAAACACTGAGGAACCTAAATTGCGAATGGATTTTGGATAGCTTGAACGGTATTTGCCGTGGTGATTTTTTGAAATAACAGTAAAAAGGGAAACATTAATTGTCTTGTATTTTTAAATTGCAGCTTGCAAACACTTCAAACCCATTTTTCATACATAGAACAAGTCATTCTGAGGAAATATGCATAGTTTCACGATTTTACAACACTGTATGGATAACAGAAAATTAAAAAACTGTCAGACATCTGATCTCACTCTGAGGCCAGTCTCTCTCTGTGTGAGAGAAGGGAGGGGTTTGGTGACTGAGTGTGTGTGCAGTTGGTGACTGACTGAGTGACTGACTTTGTTGTTGGTGACTGAGTGTGTGAAGGGAGGGGGGTGGGGGTGCTTGAGGGCCTGCCTGCCTGACAGAGAGAGAGAGAGAGAGAGAGAGAGAGAGAGAGAGAGAGAGAGAGAGTTAACATCTCTTTAATCACCAGTAGAAAAAAAAGAAAAAAAAAAATCATTAATTGTGTGTTGTTGTTTTTTTATTTTTTCATCATTACAGCTTAAGAAATCTCTTAGGCCTTATCCTTTTCTGTCAGTTTTGGGGCCAAAAAAAAAAAAACCCTAGTACAATTTGTAGGGCTCAGACAACATTATTTTATATAATTAGGTTAAGAATTATGTTAATTGCAACATAAAAAGATTTTTAAAAAATACATACACGTGGATATATATATATATATATATATATATATATATATATATTATTCTGTAAATAATTTGAAACTTATTTGCTACTGACCTATGACAGACATTCTGTGACATGACATTTACACAATCTCATGGATGTAACAGTAAAACAGTTCAGCTCACAGATGAAGACTAAGCTGTAATGCAGGCAAAAATATTCCAAAAAAACTTACAGAAAAATAAAATCGTTAAAAATGCTTTTTCGCCGAGTGCATAATAATTAGTCACATTGATATTCTGGTGATATTTTTTTCCAAGCACATTTTACCAATTCCAAATCACATCAATCTTAATAAATACTATACATTTGTTATTAAATCATTTATGAGTGATATATAATTGTCCTTGAAGGCTGGAAGTGAAAAACTCCTTATATTCAGGAGTGCTGAATTATTAGGCATGTTTTTTTGCCATGCATTGGTCATAGAGCTCATTGTAGCGGTGTCTCAGGTGTTGAAAGAGATTTGTTATACATTATACAAGTTCACACGTACTCTGTCTGCAGTGCGTATACAGTATGTGTATGCGGTGCAGAAGCAGC
The DNA here is from genome assembly GCF_018340385.1 of Cyprinus carpio. Lineage (NCBI taxonomy): Eukaryota > Metazoa > Chordata > Actinopteri > Cypriniformes > Cyprinidae > Cyprinus > Cyprinus carpio. The sequence goes on from NC_056620.1 coordinate 13,480,085, forward strand.
AGCGAGAGCGCGTTATTGTAACGCGAAAGAACATTAAAATAATGCGCGAGCGCGAATCTATCTGCTCGCACGCAGATTTCCTTTGCTTTGTCACAAAACCAGACACGCGTGCTCAGATACATGCTCTAGCCCGGAGAGAATGCGCGCACTTAAAACGTGCTTCCTCTCGCTCAAACTGTGTCTTGTGAACTCACAACTCTCTCTGTGCTCATGCGCTAGATATTCATTCTTTTCGCACCTTTTTATTTCTAACCTTTTCTGTTCACATCTTTTACAGTTTGCAGTGTGAAGGCTCTGATCCATGGGCTCGGAAAAAAATACGCATCACAGACAGAGCTTGTAAACCTGGCCTTACGTAGGCATATGCCCAGTCTGCCCAGTTCTGACTGGTTCAGATAGCAACACCAAACGTGCAGTGTGTAATACCAATCATAGCCACTACCAGATGGAGCTATAGGATTACTTTTAAATAATTGTTGTTGAAACGTGTATAGAGCATTTAAATCATTTATAAAATCTTTCAAAAAAATATGTATTCTTAATGAATTCTTAATGAATTTGACTGGTAATATAGTTTTATATAATCATTTCACAAATGTTTATAGATCATTAAAAGGATTTTTAACACTGGTTATAGATCATGAAAAGTGTTGGCAACAATTTATAATAAGCTCTTTTTGGTTTACATTAGTTAATGCAATAACTAACATGAACTAACAATGAACAATCTATTTTTCAGATCTTTTATTAATCTTTTTTTATGTTAGTTAATCCTATCATTAAAAATATTAATGTGCATGTTATTTCACAGTACATAAACTAATCTTAAAATAAAACTGTAAATAAAAAAATTAATTCATATATATAATTTTATGTTAAATAATATAGTATTTAACATTAGTACAAGCTAAGTATGAACAAAATATTTTTACTGCATTTGTTTGTGTTATTAATTTTTAGTTAGTAAATTAATATGTTAAATCATGGTATAGTAACTGATGTACATTAACTATACATTTTAATTAATAATGTAGTAATCCATTTTGAACATAATATTAACTAAGATCCATAAATGCTATATAAATCATGTACTTGTTAACTTATATAATGTTAAAAACTAAATCCTTATTGAAAAGTCTTACAATAATAATAATAATAATAATAATAATAATTTCTTTGTGTGCGTGTGTGTGTGTGTGTGTGTAAGTGAGTGTGTGAGAAAGACAGAGAGAGAGACTCACATTAATAAATGCCATACAGTTGTTGTTAATGTAATTTAATATAATTCATGTTAATAACTGAAACCTTATTGGAAGTGTTACTCAAGTTTTATATATTGTGTTGTGTGTGTCGCTTGATAGTTTGGATTAACCCTTTCATTGCTGTATCCCTTAAATCCAAACTGCTAAATTAAGTGTGTCCAATCCTGTTCCTGGTGATCGACTGTCCTGAAAAGTTCAGGTCCAACTCTAATCAGTCACACCTACCTTTAATTTTCAAGCGATCCTGAAGACATTAATTAGTTGTTTCAGGTGTGTTTGAGTAGGGTTAGAGCTAAACTTTGCAGGACAGTCGATCGCCATTAACAGAGTTGGACACCCCTGAGCTAGAGGATTATTGTGTATGTCTCCACTGGGCACACTTTGACTGATGCCACCGGGGTGGCGTTTGCGCTGACGGCTCGGGCCCGCCATCGCTGCTTGCAGCTATATTTATTATTCTTCTTCTTCTTCTCCAAAATGAATCGCATTTTTGAGGGCCTAAACATGCTCGAAAAGTCCTGAAACTTTGCACACGCGTCAGACCTGGTGAAAATTTACGTCTGATATAGGTTTCAGAAGAGGGTGTGGCAAAATGGCTCGACAGCGCCACCTACCGTAAAAAAATCAACAGCCCTCGAGCTGTGTTTCACGTACATGCACGAAAATTGGCACACATATGTAAAGCATCAGTACCTACAAAAAAGACTCTTGGAGCAATATCCGAAACCCAACAGGAAGTCGGTTATTTTTAATTTTATGAGCAAATTTTGCATCATTTTTGTCATTTGCATGCCTTGTATTTTAACGAACTCCTCCTAGAGATTTATTCAGATCAACACCAAATTTGGTATGCCTAATCTAAAGACCTTTGCGATGTTAAATTGCGAAGATCTTGAGTTTTCGTTGAAGGGCGTGTCCGTGGCGGCCTGACGAATTTCGATGATTCGCCATGAAAAATGAAGTTGCTATAACTCAGACATACAATGTCCAATCTGCCCCAAACTTCACATGTTTGATAAGACTCCTGACCTGAACAGATTGACATGCCAATATTCAGTCATAGTCATAGCGCCACCTACTGGCAACAGGAAGTGACATATTTTACGCTCTAACAAACTACTCCCGAGAAATTTTATGACATCAATTGTTTTTTTTATCAGTCACTCTATTCTAAAGGCCTGTGCGATGTTAAATTGTGAAGATCTTGAGTTTCCGTTAAAGGGCGTGTACATGGCACCGTCACAAAGTTCGATGTCTTGCCATGGGAATTAAAAGTTGTTTGTAACTCAGGCATAAAATGTCCAATCTTGCCCAAACTCCACATGTTTGATAAGAGTCCTGGCCTGAACACATCTGATGGCCAATATTCCATTGGGTGTGGCAAAATGCCTCGATAGCCCCACCTATACACCTTCAACGGAGTGTGCCTCGAGCTACGTTTCACGTACATGTACAAAAATCGGTACACACATGTAACACACCAATACCTACAAAAAAGTCTCTTGGTACGAAATTCGAATCCCAACAGGAAGTCGGTTATTTTGAATTTTCTCTGGGCGTTGTGTGTTATTTTTTTGCCATTTTCAGGGGTTGTACTTCAACGAACTCCTCCTAGAGATTTATTCAGATCAACACCAAACTTTGCAAGTGTAATCTAAAGGCCTTTGCGATGTTAAATTGCGAAGATCTTGAGGTTTCGTTGAAGGGCGTGTCTGTGGCGGCCATACAAATTTCGATGTTTCGCCATGAGAAAGAAAGTTGTTATAACTCAGACATACAATGTCCAATCTGCCCCAAACTTCACATGTTTGATAAGACTCCTGACCTGAACATATCTACATGCCCATATTCAGTTATAGCCATAGCGCCACCTGCTGGCAACAGGAAGTGACATGTTTTACACTGTAACGAACTACTCCTAGAAATTTTATGACACTTTATAATTTTTTTTGGTCAGTCTAATCTAAAGGCCTTTGCAATGTTAAATTGTGAAGATCTTGAGTTTTCATTAAAGGGTGTGGCCATGGCGCCATGACAAAGTTCAATGTCTCACAATGGGAATAGAAGTTGTTGTAACTCAGGCATAAGATTTCCGATCTTCCCCAAACTTCACATGTTCGAAAAGAGTCTTGGCCTGAACACATCTGAAGGTCAATATTCCACTATAATCATAGCGCCACCTGCTGGCAATAGGACACCTCATGCGTTATATTAACTCAAACATTCCATGTTCAATCTGCACCAAATTTCATATGCTTGATAAAAGTGCTGGACTGAAGAAATGTACATGCCAAAATCTAGTTATAGTCATAGTGCCACCAGCTGGCAGCAGGAAGATTGGCACCTATAAATGTCTTTGACATATTTCTCTTATATTTACCACATTAAACGCATATTTCTCGCCGTTCGCTGTTTTACTAAAGCCACTCGCTGGCGGTGAGCCCGGGTGCGAGGGCCCGTTCATCGCTGCTTGCAGCTTTAATTATTCTTCTTCTTCTTCTTCTCCAAAATGAATCGCATTTTTGAGGGCCTAAACATGCTCGAAAAGTCCTGAAACTTTGCACACGCGTCAGACCTGGTGAATATTTACGTCTGATATAGGTTTCAGAAGAGGGTGTGGCAAAATGGCTCGACAGCGCCACCTATCGTAAAAAAAATCAACAGCCCTCGAGCTGTGTTTCACGTACATGCACGAAAATTGGCACACATATGTAAAGCATCAGTACCTACAAAAAAGACTCTTGGAGCAATATCCGAAACCCAACAGGAAGTCGGTTATTTTTAATTTTATGAGCAAATTTTGCATCATTTTTGTAATTTGCATGCCTTGTATTTTTAACGAACTCCTCCTAGAGATTTATTCAGATCAACACCAAATTGGGTATGCCTAATCTAAAGGCCTTTGCGATGTTAAATTGCGAAGATCTTGAGTTTTCGTTGAAGGGCGTGTCCGTGGCGGCCTGACGAATTTCGATGATTCGCCATGAAAAATGAAGTTGCTATAACTCAGACATACAATGTCCAATCTGCCACAAACTTCACATGTTTGATAAGACTCCTGACCTGAACAGATTGATATGCCCATATTCAGTTATAGTCATAGCGCCACCTACTGGAAACAGGAAATGACATATTTTACGATGTAACAAACTACCCCGAGAAATTTTATGACATAATTTTTTTTTTTCAGTCACTCTATTCTAAAGGCCTGTGCGATGTTAAATTGTGAAGATCTTGAGTTTTCGTTAAAGGGCGTGTCCATGGCGCCGTCACAAAGTTTGATGTCTCGCCATGGGAATAAAAGTTATTGTAACTCAGGCATAAAATGTCCGATCTTGCCCAAACTTCACATGTTTGATAAATGTCCTGGCCTGAACACATCTGAAGGCCAATATTCCATTGGTTGTGGCAAAATGCCTCGATAGCGCCACCTATACATTTTCAACGGAGTGCGCCTCGAGCTACGTTTCATGCACATGTACAAAAATCGGTTCACACATGTAATACACCAATACCTACAAAAAAGTCTCTTGGTACGAAATTCGAATCCCAACAGGAAGTCAGTTATTTTGAATTTTCTCTGCAACATTTGTGTCGTTTTTGTTTGCCATTTTCAGGGGTTGTACTTTAACGAACTCCTCCTAGAGATTTATTCAGATCAACACCAAAATTGGTCAGATTAATCTAAAGCCCTTTGCGATGTTAAATTGCGAAGATCTTGAGGTTTCGTTTAAGGGCGTGTCTGTGGCGCCCTTACAAATTTTGATGTTTCGCCATGAGAAAGGAAGTTGCTATAACTCAGACATACAATGTCCAATCTGCCCCAAACTTCACATGTTTGAGAAGACTCCTGACCTGAATATATCTACATGCCAATATTCAGATATCGCTATAGCACCACCTGCTGGCAAGAGGAAGTGACATGATTTACGCCGTTACAAACTACTCCTAGAAATTGTATGACATTTTATATTTTTTTTGGTCAGTCTAATCTAAAGGCCTTTGCGATGTTAAATTGTGAACATCTTGAGGTTTCATTAAAGGGTGTGGCCATGGCGCCGTGACAAAGTTCGATGTCTCGCCATGGGAATAGAAGTTATTGTAACTCAGGCATAAGATGTCCGATCTTCCCCAAACTTCACATGTTCGAAAAGAGTCTTGGCCTGAACACATCTGAAGGTCAATATTCCACTATAATCATAGCGCCACCTGCTGGCAACAGGAAATGGCTTGTTTTACACTAACTTAAACATGCAATGTCCAATGCTGCACCAAATTTCAAATATTTGGAAAGAGTCATGGCCTGAAGATATCTAAAGGCCAATATTCAGTTATAATCATAGCGCCACCTTTTGGCAATAGGACACCTCATGCTTTATACTAACTCAAACATTCCATGTTCAATCTGCACTAAATTTCTGTGCTTGATAAAAGTGCTGGACAGAAGAAATCTACATGACAAAATCCAGTTATAGTCATAGCACCACCAGCTGGCAGCAGGAAGATTGGCACATATAAATGACATTTGACATATTTCTCTTATATTTACCACATTAAACTCATATATCTCGCCGTTCGCTGTTTTACAAAAGCCACCCGCTGGCGGTGAGCCCGGGTGCGAGGGCCCGTTCATCGCTGCTTGCAGCTTTAATTTATTTATTTTTTTTATACTTATTAGGTTAGATTTATTTAGTTTCATATTCTGCAACTTATTTTCTTTTAATATTGTTTGTGTTTGCTGTGTTTGGTTACATTTTAAATACTTTGTGCTGTGTGTACATATTAAGTAGTTTATTTAGTTTTATATTCTCTAACTGTTATAATATTGCTTGTGTTTAGTAAAAATTTTTATAAAAGTACTTTGCTTTTGTGTACATATTATTTCGTTTTATATTTTGTAACTGTTTATAATATTGCTTGTGTTTGGTTAAATTTTATAAAAGTACTTTTTCCCCCTGTACAGTTTCCTATAGTTTTATTTATATATATAATGCTTTATTTATATATTTAATGCTTTAAAGTGTTTTGGTTTAATTTTAATAAAAAGAAATTCTGAATCCATTCTGTTTTCCATTTTTGAGGGGGTTGGGTTGTATAGTGGGTGGGGTGGTTATGGTGTATTAACATAGCTGGCCAAAACCAATCAAGTCACTATGCTATGAGGGCTTGGGTTGGGCTAAATGAAAACCGTGACCAACCAAATACTAGTATCAGGAAATTGACAGGTCACTGTCCCAATAGTTGTCAGGGTTTGGGGTGTGTTTTTTTTTAAAACAACCAATCAATGTTGAGAAAAAACACCAATAAGGACAGCAGAGGTGTGTCAAGGTGTGAAGTGAAAGGGCTCTTGAGGTGTGAAAATGTCTCCTGACAACATTCTTCAGGGGATTACTTTCCATGTCAACAAATGGCTGCATATACCACGGGGATATCCCTTCAGCAAGATACATCCGAATTGGTATCATTACGGGAGTTTCCTAACTTGGTGGAATTAGAAGTTTACCCTCAGAGGAACTAGTAGATACTTCCGAAAATCAGTGGAGTATACAGGAGTTTCCTAGTACGGATACACCTCTTTTCATGCAGTGCATCGTCTTCCGTATCGCTCGATTTCCTGGCATCTTTCCTTCAGCTCCTTGGTCTCTTTTGTCAGCCTATCCATTTGCGCGTTGAGTTGAATTATTTCATTTTTATTTTCTGTCACCCCTTTTTCATTATTTTGAATGCGCGGTTCAAAGTTTTCAAACTTTCTTTCAAACTCATCCAGTCTTTCCTCAAATCTTTGTGACAGAGTGTGAATAGCATCATATATGCGTTCCATGCTTACTTCTTTTGATTCATCTCTCCTCAGTTTTTTTGGATGTGGACTCTGTAACGAAGTGTGGTCACTCAGAGGTTTTGCCATCTGCATCTCTTCTTCAACACATTCGTCAAAACATGGCTCACGTATCCACGGCGTAGTCATGTTCATTGAGGCTAGCTTGGTTCTGAGTGTTAGCCATTTTTTTTCGAGTGTATTATTTTGTGCGTCTTTTCAAAAAAGTGTCTCACAATAGTCTTTTAAGAGTGTTATTTACCTCACAATGGCTTGAGGGGTGACTGTTGTTCAAAATTAACAGTTTTGGATGTCAAAATCACTTTTTCTGTCAGGCCTGCAACTTTTACGACTGCTCACTCCGCTATCTTGCTCCTCCCCCTGTTGTAAATACAACTTAACCACTGATTTCTAGTTGTGTCCTCTTTTGGCAGGCCAAACAAAGTAGTTTCACTTTTACAACAAAACAGCTTCTCCACAACATTGCGCCGGCAGCAACAGCGAGAATAAAACTTACGCCTTCTTTCTTTGCGTGAACATTTGGGAATTTTGTCTCTCTCTCAATTTTGTTTCTTTGGTTAAAGAGTGAGACCTGGGGTTGTTTTGTTCCCACCTTGCTTCTACATCTCCACATTTTTTTTTTTTTTTTTTGAAAATCCTGTTTCCAACCATTTATTGACTTGTTCTTGTATTGTTTTCCCCAGACTTGTTTTGTTTGACTTTAAATAAATTCATTATCTTTATTGAAATCAGTTTTGTTAAGTTTCCTCTTGAAGCCAGATCATAACAATAGTTATAGTATTTCAAGATTTAAGTGTACTGTCTGATGATGTTCTGTCCCATGATGTTATTAATACCTTTTCTGATTATTGCCAAAGTAATATTTTTCAACATTTAATATTTTACTGACCCTAAGGCCTCCCAGAAGTGTCAACTTGTTACTGAGACATCAAATATTGAAACCGAGGACACAACAAGTTAAAAGAGGCCACATAAAAAACTGAAGATTTCAGTCTGAAACTAAAATTTCTTCAGATGGTAGGTGGTCAATTTTTATTTTTTAACTGTTTTCAATTTGGTTTTGTACTATTTGTCAGCTAACTAAACAAAAAGATGTTAGATGAAATGTAAATCCATTTTTTGAGTCAGTTACTAAAAAATTGAAATACTTTAAAATGCTCCAACAGTATTCCAACAAACGTATTTCCAACTTGACTGACAGAGTTGGCTGAACAAACCATTTCATATTGGAGAATGCTGTGAGTTTGCAGTCTCCACATATGCATGTAAAGCATGCTATTGTTGTTGTTGTTATTATTATTATTATTATAATAAGGTAACACTTTAAAACAAGGTTTAATTTGTTAACATTAGTTAAATACTCTGCATACTGAGTGTGGCTCCCTGATATGGCAAAATTATATCTATTAGAATGTTTAAAGGAGTGGACACGAAAATGGCAGGAGCAAAACATGTTGTGGGAGCAGGCGGCGTTGGTCAGAGATTCAGTGGGAGCAAGATTAAAGGACCTGAACACACACTCCATCACTGCTACAGTGTATTACATTATGTTTGCTATATGTGGGGTATGCTATACAGGGCCTTAGTATGTAAGCAATTTTAAAACACTGTAACTTATGTGTGATGTCCTGACACTTAGCCATAGCAACAGTAGGCTGCTCAAACAAATTTAATAAAAAATTTACAGACACAGGATCTTTTAAAAAATCAACATGAACACTGCAAAAGCCATAAATGTTCCCAATCAGCAGCCAGCATCAAAATGAACAAGCCTCTGAAGACTTTATACAGACACTGAGTGAATGTGGCATAATACATGTATTTGAACATCATTCAAATGAACACAATCAACAGTGTTAAATCAGATATTTCTGGGAACATTCTGCGGTGATTTGAAGTTCCTTTATGAATAAATACTTGAAACATTTCCAAAAAACAGTTCCTCTCTGCATAAATAGTGGCTACACAAACACAGATGAGGAACACAACACAGTCCACCACGGGAGAGAAACTAGTGTTAGATTATTGACACTGAAACTGTCATAAAGTGAACAAAAATATAGAAAAGGGAAAATGAACAGAGAACATGGGAAAAGCGTCAATGATATCTATGAAAATGACGTTACAAAAGATAATTTTGGAAAAAGGACCACAGACAGTCACACAACGAGAATCCAGTCATCTGAACTCACAGGTACTGAGATTAGTTAAAAATATTTCATCACACAAACATAATAGCACAAATTTGATAAATCATATAAAAGCCTAAACATTTGCTCAGTTTTCATGATTTTAGTTTCTGTGTGTTGTGTTAAGTGAATAAAGAGAATAAAGTCATGTTTGTGTTGATGGTCAGGAAGTGATGATGTGACGATCAGATACTCCAGAGCAGCTGCAGTAGTGTTTGTGCTGCTGTGTGTTCTTCTGCTGACTGCACGCATAATACTGTGTGCCACCTTCACTCAAGAGAGACAACAGCTACTAACTAAGATCACCAACCTCACAGAAGAGAGAGACCACCTACAAACCAACAATATGAACCTCACAGAAGAGAGAGACCAGCTGAAATCAGAAAGAAATGAACTTCAGAAGTGTTTTGCGGGTAAGTTTCTTCAGTCTAAATGGTGACTTCCTCTGAAGCAGAATCAGATTTGAAAGTGGACTGTACTGGATCTGTCATGTGGCTAATGCTCATATTGCTAATGTATAATAATTGCTGAGTATAAATATTAATAGATAATTTAGATAATTTAAGACACTTTATTATTGAAGCAGATGAATAAATAGTTAAATAGATGTTGCAACAAGTGGCTTCATATCATTGACCATAAGCATTTCATTACAGTTTTTTCAGATTGCTAACACAATTCATGAAACCATTCACCATTATCTCACAATTATAAACAATTCCAAAACTACACATCAACTTGTACAAACTTCAAACTTCCAGGTCGAAATCAAATATTGTAGTCAAAAACAATTTCTTTTAATCAATCTTTGGCCTCAGATGACACTCAAACCTGTCAAATACACAGAGTACTTCACTGCCAAGAGAACACTAGTGAGATCAGTTCAAAACACTGTTACAAAACCTCCTTTTGGGAATGAGGTCAATGTATAAGACAGTATACAACAAATCGAGGAGTGCAGATACAGTTCAGCAATAAGCATAAAAAAAATAAAAAAATTCCATTAAATGTGTTTGTTAAACACATTAAATGTGTTATTTTACATAAATGTGTGCTATTTGAGTTTATATTGTGATGCTTGAGGTAATTATGTTGTGTTTGTTTTCTGAAATGAGAACATGTTAAACCTGTGCAAAATTAGGGAATTTGTTGTTTTGGAGAAAACATTGAGCAAATTGGTACGTGTGTGAAAACACATGAAATGTGTGAAATCTTTTTGGAAAAGCATTTTTGGTTTCAACAACTGAGTAAATGTTTTGAAAAATTGGACCAAAAGAATGAGTTATAGTGTTAGCAATCAAGAAAACTGCAGACTTGAATTGCTCCAATGGTGCAAAAAATCTCTTACTATAGAATTTGGGACAGAGAGCATGAATAAATGCATTTAGATCTGCATGGCATTATGAATAAAGTAATAGTGTCACAAACCAGGGTGGAAACAGAGGGTTAGTGATAGTAGTAGATGGCTTATTAACAGGATGCAAATGAACAATGAATGGAGAGTCACTGAATGGAGTAAGCACAGAGTCCAAGTACTTGAGACAGGGGGAGACAAGGACGGAGAATCACAGGAGGACAGTAATGGAGATCTGATGGCAGAGAAAGAGCAAGTTAGTGGAGAGGCGTCTGGCAACTGTTAAGAGTAGTGAACGGTAGACCAGACACCGGAGTACTGGCATGATGATGAGTTTATACTGGTGAGTGATTGCTGGGTGCAGGTGCAGGTGATCAGTACTCCGGCGATTGGGATTGGGAGTGATTGGGATCAGGTGTTAAAAAAGAAAAATATTACCTATAAACAAAGAGATAAATGAAAAATAAAAAAATAATTACAGTAACTGATCCAGTGACATAAGAAATAAGATTAGCAATCAACAACAAGACAAGTGATTAATAAAGATATAAACAGCATATTACAAACAACTACAATAATATATACACTACAACTATCATAATCTTTTAACTTGGTGTGGATCAAAGTTTAGTTCGAGGCTTATCTGGTTGTGTTTATAGATGGATGGAAGTGCCATCAATCCAGTCTTTACTTCATTTCCTCTGAGATTAAGAACTGGACTGAGAGCAGAAATTACTGTACAGACAGAGCAGCAGATCTGATCATCATCAACAACACAGAGGAACAAGTGAGTGTGTTTAGGGTGTTTAGTTTTGAAATGAAAGATAATGTGCTGAAATCAGTCTTTGCTCATTTTATAAATCATGTTATTGTTTCACTTCTCAGGATTATGTGAAGAACTTTTCTGGTGGTTCTGATCGTTTCTGGATTGGTCTGACTGATATTGAAGTGGAGCGCAGATGGAAATGGGTTGATGGCAGCACACTTACCTCTGAGTGAGAAATCACTGAACTGAACTGATTATTATGTAATAAATGATTGTCTCAGTTAGTATCATATCACACAGAAAGCAGCTGTGATCTAACACTGATCTGTTGATGCAGGTTCTGGGCGCCTGGAGAGCCAAACAATATTCAGGGAAAAGAGGAAGACTGTGCTCTGAATTATTCAGCAGGATGGGCGGATTATCCATGTGATTATATGTCTAAATGGATCTGTGAGAAGAGTGTTCTTAAATGACATCTGAATGTGAAAAACAACAGCGATGTTTCTACAGACTGAAAAAAATATCAGTAATACACTGATATAATAGAAATGTTCACACAAACAGCATTGTTCCAATACTCTTCACCAAAATTATCATAATTTTAGTTTTATTATTCAGGACATCAGTAAAGTTTATTTTGAACTGTGACTCTTTGTAATTTCTTGCAGCTTTTTGTAACAACTACATTATGACAATAAACCTACTTGACGGTGATTTACTTGTTTTCAATAATTAGCTGGAATATTTCCTCGACCATTCGAGGAATATAAATGGAAAGTTGTATAAGCAAATCACATAAAAGCTCTTAATATTTCACTCAGAATATGAACAATATTCTGTTTGTGGAAATCAGGATATAAATTATGGATGATTTACCATTTTGGGGATGTATACTTTATAAAAAAAACATGTTGCTCAAGAACATTCTAGGATAAGTAAATATAAGTTTAGTTATTAATTAAGACTATATGAAACAATTACATACCTCAAATATAAATTGTTTTATTTAAAATATTTAACTGCAAATAACTGTTGATTGTCAGCTATGTGCTAACGATACCAAAATTTGCTCACACAAAACAAGTCAAGATTTTACACCCAAATGACTGGCACATGTTTATTAATAGTCTTTGTGTTTTTTGAGGAAATGTATTATCAGTTTATACCTGAGGGAAGGGAAGGAGTGATTGTGTGATAATATATGCATTCAAACTTCCTTTATCACGTCAAGTATTGTTGAAGATGAAGAAGCACAACTCAGTCCGCTATGGGAGAGATGATGTGTGTGAAAATACTGATGTTATCATTGTCAATCTGGAAAAGAGATCACAGACCATAACACACTGAGAATTCAGTCTGAACTCACAGGGACTGAGATTAATCACGAATACATTCAATCACACAAACATTATAGCACAAATTTGATCATTAATGACTCAAAATCACAAACATTTGCTCAGTTTTCAGTTGCTGTATGTAGTCTCCTGGAAAAGCGGAACATACACTGAACAAAATTATAAACGCAACACTTTTGTTCCCTTTCAGTCGGTCACGTTCTACGTAACGTCAGAAAGAGACTGACAAATGGGGTCTCACCCGAGAGCCCAATCACCTTCGAGTGGTAATAAAACGAGCCAATGGTACACAATGTACCTTGGTCTGAGGGATTTGCATCGCAAGCGATTCACCGCTGTGTGGGTATATAAGGAGCAGCGCAAGCAACTCGCATTCAAGCTTTCGCTTCGGAGCCGAGCACATCGCTTGCTGCTTTCACCGGAGTGTTTACAAGTGGGTCAGCTGGTGTTGGTGTGACAGAGCGATTCAGCGGTTCATCTGAACTTCCTGCATTCAGCTCCCGCGTTCCCCTGAGCGCTTCAGCACCACTGAAAGAGCTATTTCTAAAAGAGAAATGGGTTGAGTTTGCGTCTTTTTAAAGATGCCATTCCGCCCGTGTGTTTCTGGGTGCGGTCGATATATGGCGCCTCGTGACGGCCACGATCGCGGTGTCACATGTTTGGGCTTTCAGCACGCTGAGACTGCGTTCGTGGATGACTCATGTTCTCATTGCGGGGACATGACCATCGAGACTCGATTACCTTAAAAGGTATAGAGTCCCCTCTGCCACACCCCGTTCTAGCTCCTCTTCTCATAAGAGGGCTACTTCGGCTGCTGGCCAGGGTGATCTGAGGGTTACCTTGTGGGCTTCCCCAACGAGCCAGCCTCCTCGGGCCACACCCCCCTCACAAACGCCGCAGCCGGTTGAGTTTCTGGATGAGTTTGCTGGACCCTCTCAGGCTCCTGACATCTCATTCGGGGCTCAGGAGGAAGACGTAATGTTGATCGCCGCATCACAAGGTGGGCTTGAGACCTCGGGAGATGAGGATTCGGCTGCGTTGTCTTCCTCGGGAGTGCCAGCTTTGCCCGAGTCCCGAATTGACTGCCGTGCTTTCCCGGGCAGCTGAGAGCATTGGGCTCGAGTGAAATCCTCCACCCTGTCCCGAGCGCTCGAGGCTCAATGATTGGTTCCTGGGGGCTGCTCGTGCTGATCGCCAGCACCCCCACTGGTTCCTTTCTTCCCGGAAGTGCACCAGGAAGTGACCAGTTCATGGAAGGCACCTTTAACTGCCCGAAACCATTCTGGTGCTTCCTCCGCCTTCACTGCCCTCGATGGCAGAGCGGCGAAGGGGTATGCTGGGATTCCCCCAGTGGAGCGCTCTGTTGCGATGCAACTGTGTCCTCAGAGCACCTCTGCATGGCGTGGTGGTCCCAAGCTTCCCTCCAAGGCCTGTAAGTTCTCATGTGGCCAAGGCTTACAGAGCTGCGCCACCTATGGCTAAACCTGGCAGACATGAGGGAGTCTGATCGGACTCAGCTCCTCAACTCCCCGGTCTCCCAGGCTGGCCTCTTCGGCGACGCGGTGGAGAATTTTGCCCAGCAGTTCTCTGCCGCCCAGAAGATGTCAGCTCATCAGGAGATGGTAGCAGGACCACTCCTTCCCCGGGGGAGAATCTTTGTTCTCGTTTTCTTTTTGTTCCCAAACCTTCATTAAAAGAGCAGTTTCCTCTACCTCCGGGTCCCAGGAGGCCGCGGACGACAGTTGGCGACGTGTTCCATCGCCGCTCTCGTTCCCCTTTCCCCTTGCCAGTTTCCACACAGAGCCGGCTTGAGAACGCATTGCCTTCTCATGCCCTCTTCGCCACTCGGAATCAGACGAGTGCTCGCACTCTGCCCCCGCTAAGGGACGCTATGCCTCCCATGCCGGGGCTGTCTGTTCCGCCTCGCTGCCCCACTGTGGGTATGCCTGTAGTTCCCTTGACTCCACTGGATCGGTTTCTGGGAGCCTGGCTAGAGCTCCCCAGGCCATCCTGCTAGCTCATCCGAACAATCAGGCTCGGCTTCGCGATTCAGTTTGCCCAGCGCCCCCCCAGGTTTCAGGGTGTTCGCATGACGATGGTGGGCAAGGATTCTCCTGTCATGCATGTGGAGGCCAGACCTGGTTTCCCGAACTTGGACTCCTCGCGACAGCCCCTCCCTGGCCAATTCCTCTGAGGAAAGACCTTCTTTCTCAGAGACGGGGAACCCTCTGGCACCCACGTCCTGATCTTTGGAACCTACAAGTGTGGGTTCTGGACGGGTCACGGAAGGTTTAGGTACCTTGCCACCTCAGGTGGTAGCTACCATCACCTCGGCTAGAGCTTTGTCTACCAGACATGCCTATGCTTTGAAGTGGAACCTCTTCGTCACCTGGTGTTCTTCACGTCGTGAAGACCCCTGGAGATGCCCGATTGGGTCAGTGCTTTCCTTTCTTCAGGAAGGTTTGGAACGAATGCTGTCTCCTTCCACCCTGAAGGTCTATGTGGCCGCCATTTCGGCTCACCATGACCCTGTTGATGGTAAGTCTCTTGGGAAAAATGATCTGATCAGCAGGTTCCTGAGAGGGGCCAGGAGGCTCAGTCTGCCTCGCCCTCATCAAGTTCCCTCTTGGGACCTTGCAGTTGTTCTGTCGGCACTGCAGAGGACTCCCTTCGAACCCTTGCTCTCGGTAGAGCTAAATTTTTTTCATTGAAGACTGCGCTCCTGACGGCTTTGGCTTCAGTTAAGAGGGTCGGGGACCTGCAGGCATTTTCAGTTGATGAAGCGTGCCTGGAATTCGGGCTGGCCAACTCTCACGTTATCTTGAGACCCCGGCCTGGATACGTGCCCAAAGTTCCCACCACTCCTTTTAGAGATCAGGTGGTGAACTTGCAAGTGCTGCCCCCGGAGGAGGCAGACCCAGCCCTGGCGCCTCTCTGTCCAGTACGTGCGCTCCGCACTTACGTAGACAGAACTCAGTGCTTCAGGACCTTACACCAGCTCTTGGTTTGTTACGGAGGCCAGCAGAAGGGAAAGGCTGTCTTCAAGCGGAGGTTATCTTGCAAACGTGTTAGGTGTCGCCCAGCCCGCAGCTCTACAGATGTCTGTTAGCGAGGCGCCATGCGCCAGCGCCCAGGAGGAGGCAACACTCCTAGTTGAGACAAAGCAGCCCTGTGTGGGACTAGGTGCCTCCATGTGTTGTGATTCCCCTTTCTGGGCAATCCCACGTGTGTATTTCCACAGTAAGTCTCTTCGTAGCATGTGTCTTTCCCCTAGGCAAGCACCTTGCCAGCTCTGTCATTGAAACTTCCACCCTGCGGGCTGGGTACCTCAGAATTCATGTGTATCACCACCTCTCGGTTGACACCTGCCTTGTAAGTCCTCCTATGAGCAGGCAGCCTGCTAGCATACGTCCAGCTGGAATATGCTACCCAGTGTATTCTGTGTCAGGTATAGGCCCTCACTCGTGCTGGCCTCATGACAGGGTGCTATCACTCACACGGGTCACTGGAAGACACCCATGTGGCGTTTTGTAAGGGACCCCATTCGTCAGTCACTTTCTGACGTAATGTAGAACGTGACCAACTGAAAGGGAATGTCTAGGAACGGAGACGTTACGTCCCTTTGCCACATTGCTGTTCCGCTGAACAGCCGGGTCACTGGGCTCGGCTCCTCAGCGAAGACTTGAATGCGAGTTGCTTGCGCAGCTCCTTATATACCCACACAGTGGGGCGGAGCTCGCAATGCTGTTATGGAAATTTTTAATGTTGTTAATCTTGCATTGATTGCATTCATCTCATTTAAGTATCTTCTTAAACATACAATGATCAAGGTAGTATATAGTCCATAGGGACATTGAGTTATTTTATGTAACTTGTGCACATAACTGCTTCAGGTTGAAATACAACATTTAAGGGGAAACTGTTTACCAGGGACTGGCAGTTTTGAGAGTAAGCAGACATCTACCATGTAATGTGCATGAGATGTGCATGTGTTATGGGGTGATGTGCACTGAGCAACATGATTGGCTCAAAGGTCCTAATCTGTCCTTCAATGTACCTTTTTACATACTATAAAAAGTGTGCTGTGAGTCTATGTGTTATCTCTTTGCACACAGACGCAAGCTGTGCGTAAACAAGATCATTCTCTGCAGAGAATTAAAGCAAGACAAAGACAAAACTATGTTTGGTGTTTCATTCTCAGTCTCTACAAATTGTTATTGAATTAGAATTTCCACGACAAACTTGGCGACGAGGATGGGATTCCACAGCTGATCATCCGGGACCTGAGGACGTTAGTTGGCTGATCACCCTAAACCCACAAAGGGTTTAGCCCTAAACCCCAAAAGGTTTTAGGGAAGGGGGGTTGATGTCTGAGGGCTTGTGGACCTTCACTGCTGGTTTTCTCAACGGATCAGAAAACGTGTGCTACAAACATTGAGACTGATTTTGAAATTCCAATAATCTTGAAAATTTACAAATTGGGATTTTAATTTGGCAAATTAAGATCTGGTATTTCCAGACTTTACTGGCTTAAAACCTCCATTGATGCAAGTCCGAGCCACCCCGTTTCATGAGTAAGTGAAACCAGGTTTCGCAGGTAAGCAAAAATAGGTCTGCGAATAATCAAAAACATCTTGCTGATAAGGAAAACAGGGGGGTGACAAGGCAAGACTTCAGCGAGTAAGTGCGAAGCCACACGGTAGTGACGACTACATGTGAGGGAAAGAGGGTTCCAGGGAAAGTCTTGGATTGCAAAAATGGGGTCTGGAAATGTCAATTCTAAGATCGATCTTGATGATTTGGACAGTCCAATTTACAATGACATGAAAAAGAAATATGGGAAATAATTATGGAAGTCATACCCTGGGTTGAGAATTATGGTTTTCCAAAAAAAAAAAAAAAAGAAAAGGTACCTTTAGCACAACAGCCCATAACAAAATAAAAGAGAGCTTGGAAAAATGTGGAAACAAATTAGAGACTATAAAAAGCAGAAAAACAAACAAAAAGACAAGTTTCAGAAACATAGGAATTTTTATTTTACTTTTTAAAGCACAGGCATGAAGCAGCAGAACGCTGAGAAATACATTTTAATGACATTTAGGAAAGAACTGAAAAATGATAGTTCTGTAGAAAATGCTGACAAAAGAAGAGATCATACTGTTCAGAATTTTTCTCTTTAGAGAACTGCGGTGTGCCAAAGTGGACTTTGATCTGGACTCCTGGCTTCACCCCGATATACAAATACCACAGCAGCACGAGATTCAACCACCACCGCTGCCTCCATCCTACAGAGCAACTGCATCTGCACCGCAGTCCTTGACGCCCGGCGAAAGACAAGCACAGATCTTCGAATTGACCAGCAACAACATCAACAGCATCATAATCATCCAGAACGTCTGCCACCAGCGACGGCGTAAGAGCAGTGGAATACTCAGTGACTGGAGTCAGCACCATATCTAAAGCTCATGAGACAGTGACACTGCAGCTGGACAGCCTGAATGAGGATGAACTGGAGGAAAAAGGAGAGCACGTCAGAGCTTTCCCCATGATTCAAGTGGCTGGGCCAAACGGAACTGTGATGGTCTCTCGACCACGGAACTAGAAGAACTTGAAAGAGGCTATGACACACTTGCCTCACCCCAAAGACTCTGGAGAAATGTTTGCAAAGGATTTGGACATGTTTTGTCAAGAATTCAGCCCCACCATGCAAGAACTGAACATTTGCTTATGCTCAAACTGGGGGCAACAGACTGGCACGAGATAAGACCACATTTCCCTACAGGCAATGCTCAAACGAAGAATGCAGACTGGAATCACGCCGACGACAAGGCATATTGTCAAGCAGTGGAAACACTGTGTCAACGGATCAAGACTGACTTTTCAGTCAGAGTGAACACCACCAAAATCAAGAGGACGAGGCAGAGGACGAAGACAGTCTCAGACTGATCTAGATGTTTGCTTTTACTGCAGGGAGAGGGGACATTGCAAAATTTCACTGTCCACATTTGATCAACCAAACGGCGGCTGGACCAGAGAAAGCTGAGGCAGACTGACAACAGAGACTTTCACAGCAGAAGCTGGAGAAGGAGGGGGGAGTAGGGAGCAAAGTCCACCAAGGCCACGCAGCACAAACTGATAAGTCTGAAACACACACACATTTTCTCTAAAGCTAACTGCAACGAAGAAAGTATGCTTGCTGATGTTTATGCTCACTGCAACAAAGAAAATATGCTTGCTCATATTTCCGCTCTTAGCAATGAAGAAAATGCTTGCTCTGATACATGATCACATTGGAAGATTAGAAAATTATAAATCTTCTCTCGACAAGAACATAGGCACATATAGTCATCCAAATAAATTAGCTTATAAACAAATGGCAGATTAAATTATGGGTTAATGGAGTTGAAAGGGCTAGCAACTCAGTAATTAGAATGGATGAATTAGATCCAATTACAAAATTAAGTGGAAATTTAGTTTGGTCTATCTGGTTAAACTGTCAGAGAAAATTTCACTGTACCATTGAGATGTGAGGATGAGAATGGCATGAACTTTAAGCATTGTTTTCTACTGTCAGAAAACTGCCTTCAAAATTTGTTAGAAAGAGATTTCACTGGGAAGTGGCCCAGTGTCAAATTCAAACTTTAGCCACAATCCAAAAATCGCAGTTGTATATTTACCAGTGGAAACTGAAAGATGATGAATTATGTGAAAAGCTTGTCAATTCTGCAAAAGACAGTTTCACCTAATTCTGAATTATGCCATTCTCTGATTTACATTGCTCAGCATATACATTGTTTGGAAGAGATTAAATGTTTGTGTAGAAATGGTTTTCATGTATAAACACGATAGACCTGAAATGGTTAATCTGGACAGAAAACAGATGCGCTGTTGCTGTTGTTTTGGGGAAATGAACAGCAAATGTTTTTGATGTTTTTGATTCTCTTCCACATGTTGTATTATCCAGAAAGAATAACGAACATTGGGAAGACATTGGTTTATTTGTAAAAATTTGTATTTTTCATGTGAATTGGGTGGAGACAGCAGAGGACAATGTCGAATACAATCCAACACTGTCAGCATACCAAATGTGTTTGCACGGGCCCGCTGTTAAAGCTGTACGCACAGTCTGTGTGATTGATGATGCAATGACAACAACACACTCCTTTCTCTCAGCAGAGGAAGTAGAGACTCACCCAGTGCTCAAAGAATTCCCTAAAACACCTTGGGCTTTATCTAAATTTGATTTGGGGCTGGTTAAAAATTGTGAACAAGTTCAAGTCACTCCAAAGTCTGATTACAGACCCTGTAAACCTAAATATCCTCTAAAAAGAGAGGCTATTGAAGGTATAACACCAGTTTTTGAATCATTAAGAACATCTGGGGTAATTGTGCCCTGTGAAAATTCCCCTGTGCATACACCTATTTTCCCTGTTATAAAGATAAAGAAACATGCGAACAAGACACTGTAAAACATATAAAACATTTGGCTACTGAGGGTCGCAAAGCAAGTTTGTCAAAACTGCAGTTTGCAAAAAGGGAGGTGACATTTTTAGGTCATCTCATCACTAAAAATGGCAAATCTTAATCTGAAAAACTAAAAGAGACAATTCAAAAGATTCTAAAGCTTGTCATGAAAAAGCAACTAATGTCATTATTGGGCATGTTTTCATATTGTCGAATGTTCATTCCAAATTATGTTAATGAAGAATCGCCCCTGAGTGCTTTGGCTCACGGGAAGGGCTTGCAACCCCATGACAAACTGACCTGGATCCCAGAAGCAGAGAAAGCATTTAAGAATATATTACTGATAAAAAACATCACCAACACTGGGACTCCCCAGACCCAGAGAGAAATTTTGTACAAACTGTTGATGAGAGAATGGGTTCATGACTTCTGTTCTGTTACAGGATCATGGGGGAGACCTGTGGCCTATTTTTCGAGTAAGTTTGATCCGGTAGCGGCAGGCATGCCAAAATGCCTGAGAGCTGTTGCATCTGCAGAAAAAGCAATTTTATCTTCAAGGGAAATTGTGGGGTACTCTGATGTGACTTTGCTCGTGCCATGCACAGTCTCTGCGATCCTGTTGGAACAGAAAACATCCCATTTGTTAACTGCCAGATGGCTCAGGTACAATGCAGTTTTGTTTGAAAAGCCAAACATTAAATTAAAAGATGCACAGTGTTAAATCCTGCTACACTGCTCCCTACGAAGCAGGATGGGGAAACAACACAACTGTGTTGCCACATTTGAACAGGTCTGTACACCAAGATCAGATTTAAAAGAAACCCCCTTAGAAAATGCTGACTTAATTCTATTCATTGATGGTTAAGCATCTAGAGACCCAAATATTGGCAAAAACAGAACAAATTAAGCTGTAACAACTGCATATGCAACAATAACATCTGGAGCACTCCCCGCGCATTGCTCTGCGCAAGCGGCTAAATTAGTAGCATTGACGGAGGCTTGCAAAATTGCTGAAAGGCTCGTTACTATTTTGGGGTTTGTCATGATTTCGTGGCATTGTGGAAACACAGGAAATTTCTAAAGTCTGATGGTAAGACTGTTCTAAACCATGATAAAATAGCAGCATTGTTTGAAGCAATTTTGTTACCAAAGTCAATTGCTATCTGCAAATGCGTTGCACATTCCAAAAACTGTGATGATTTTGTGTTTTTTAGGTAAGAATCATGCTGATACTGCAGCAAAGGACGCAGCTATGAGAACAGAGCCTTCTTTTACCTGTGTAACACTTAACAATGGCTTATTCACACTCACTTCTGATTCTCTTACAGCCATGCAATCTTTTGCCACAGCAGAGGAGAAGAAACAATGGGTGAAGGCCAAGTGCAAACTGATAAACAACCTTGGCTGAGTACTGAAGGCAGACCATGTCTACCAAAACACTTTTTCCCACACATGATCACATGAGTTAAGGGGGAATGTTTGATTTGCTTAATCAATATTGGTTCAAAAGGGGATTCACTTTCTTTGCGGAAAGGTATTGTCAATCATGTATGATCTGTGCCACAAGCAAAGTGGACAGAGGGCAAATGATGCCTCAAGCGGCACACCCACTTCCAAATCAGCTATTCGATCATATAATGTACGACTGACAATGGCACACCTTTTGCAAATGAAGCCATCACTCAGGTGGGACATTAAAGAACAAATTAATGAAGTGTTGTGAGCAGACAGGACTGTCTTGGGTAGAAGCACTTCCCATTGTGTTAATGTATATGAGAATGATAAAAAGAACAAAGTCTAACCTGAGTCCATTTGAAATTTGGTTTGGCAGACCAGCTTCCATTGGAGTAGGACCAGAACCATGACCATTACCCTCTACAGCTTTGTGTGAAGATGACATGCTAAACTACTGTCAATAGTTGTCTCTTGTTCTCTCTCAGATATCTCAGCACGTCAAGGACGCTCTGCCCAAGACAGCAGAAGGAGTCTTGCATGATATCAGGTCTTGCTAATAACACACAGTGGTGAAAGTGGCAGAGAGAGCTACGTGGGTACATGCAAGTCAATGCAGCAAGGTTCCAGTGCCACTTGAGGGCTACAGCTCAGTAAAGGGATTGATCAGCTGCCCCATGCCAAGGGGGACGTCTGGCTGACTTAGGTGAACAAACATACAGTGGTGTATGGGAGTTGAACACGCAGCAACATCACTGTGTGGGAGTGATCTGGGGTCAGTTTGGGCCAACGGATGACATCGAGGGACTTAAGCTGTTGGGAAATATACCATCCGACCACTGCAGCAAAACTACACGACCAACTCGACAAGAGGGAACACAGGCTGTGGAACGGAGCGGAGAAGTTCTTCCATGCTGTAGTTCTGGCACTTGGGGTCAGCCTTCTTCAAATTGAAGTCCAAATCAGGAGATATGAACTGAACACTACTAAGGCGGGGAGGGAAGGCGTCAAGAAGGAATTACGAGGGCTGAGGCTCACTGCACTGCAAGACCGACTTGTCCTGGACCAGCTGACCACATCTCCTGGTTGGGGTGTGTGTGTACTTTTGGGAACTGCATGTGTATGTATATTCCTGATAACGATGCTGATGGCCATGTGATAGATGCTGGGTATTAAGAATATGACTAATGCAATTCACAGGTTGACAGCTATAATCAAATATAAGAGTTGTTTGTTTTCTTTATAGCTTGCTTATATGGTAGGAATGACTATGTTCCATAAAAAACAATGCAAATGCTGGTGTTTTACATGCTTGATGTAAACTATAAGGGTAATGTGTTTAAAATTTTTATCTACATTAATGAATATAAGTGATCAATAATGATCAAAAGGGAGGAGTATTATGGAAATTTTTAATATTCTTAATCTTGCATTAAATGCATTCATCTCATTTAAGTATCTTCTTAAACATACAATGATCAAGGTAGTATATAGTCCATAGGGACATTGAGTTATTTTATGTAACTTGTGCACATAACTGCTTCAGGTTGAAATACAACATTTAAAGGGGAAACTTTTTTACCAGGGACTGGCAGTTTTGAGAGTAACCAGACATCTACGATGTAATGTGCATGAGATGTGCATGTGTTATGGGGTGATGTGCACTGAGCAACATGATTGGCTCAAAGGTCCTAATCTGTCCTTCAATGTATCTTTTTACAATACTATAAAAAGTGTGCTGTGAGTCTGTGTGTTATCTCTTTGCACACAGACTCAACCTGTGTGTAAACCAGATCATTCTAAAGAATGTGCTTGTAGCAGGATAACGTATTTTTATTAAATTAGAATTTCCACTAACACAAAAAAAATTCTTATAGAATTATAACTTACACGACAATGCAAATCCTGCAGACCAATGTACATTGTGTACCATTGGCTCTCGGGCGAGACCCCATTCGTCAAATACAGTTTTACTGTATTGGGGGATCCAGTGGGGTCCGAAAACCAGTCAGTATCTGGTGTGACCACCATTTGCCTCTCACACAGTGCAACACATCTCCTTCACATAGAGTTGATCAGGTTGTTGATTGTGGCCTGTGGGATGTTGGTCCACTCCTCTTCAATGGCTGTGCGAAGTTTCTGGATATTCGCAGGAACTGGAAAACACTGTCGTATACGCTGATCCAGAGCATCCCAAACATGCTCAATGGGTGACATGTCCGGTGAGTATGCTGGCCATGCAAGAACTGGGATGTTTTCAGCTTCCAGAAATTGTGTACAGATCCTTGCATCATGGGGCAGTGCATTATCATGCTGCAACATGAGGTGAGACAGGTTTTGCAGTTCTTCTCAAAGTTTCTTTGTTCAAAGTGAAAGGAGTGAAATTATTTCCTTATGAAATTAATCCTTTGTGAAGCCAAACATTAAGGAACTCACGCAATGCAAATGCAAATGCAACAAAACAATGGGCTTTGATCTCCTCGTGGAGCCAAACACTCAGAAACTCTCGCAATGCAAATGCCATGCCACAAGACAACAGATAGGTAGATCTAGTAGAAAGACCATTTGCTCTTTGGTCCCTTCACCCATCCTTTACCCCTGGGTCCATGGTCCAGGTCACTAAAAGTTGACAGAGAAATGCCAAGAACTCAAGTTACTATTCTCACATGAAACATTTACTATATCTTCAGGATTCATGATCATAAACTTTTCATGTTTGGTGTGTGTCTCTCTGCTGTCAGGTATGATTTAAAAATGTAACTGTGTTAAACACATTGTGCCCATAGAGCACACTGTATAGTTGTTTCTGCTACTACATGTGCACAGAAGCTAGTTAAGTTTATTCTCTAAAACACCTGAGTGCTTTGCTATGCATTTTAGACCGAGTGTCTAAAATTAGGATAACTGTTACATGTGTGACTATGTTAAATTTGTTTGTCTCCTGTGTGGAATTCTTGGCTGTTTTCCCATATGGCTACAGTGTCTATGTACAGGGAGCAGTTTGCCACCGGCTACAATGTGATTCACAATTGCATTATCTTTTCTAAATTGGCTTCTAATTGTTTCATTATGTAATTGGCATGATACAATTTTACCTGACAAATAATAAATTGCTAAATTTGATTTATTCTGATCTCTTCTGAAATCATTTTTCAAGTAGATTAATGTGTAGTGGTATTTCTGCAAATCTGCGTTCAGGACAGATGATACTGAACCAATGGATGAACCATGGGGAACACCATAAGGTGCTTCAGATTTCTGACTGTCGCTGACTTAACATGATGTAGCTCTCGTGGTAATAGGAAAAAATACATTTTTGTTATGAGCATGCAGGGTGCAGCTCACTTAAAGGTATTATAACCACTCTGCATCCTCTGAGTAAGTTCGGTCCCTAATGAATGAATAATTGAA
The DNA here is from genome assembly GCF_018340385.1 of Cyprinus carpio. Classification (NCBI taxonomy): domain Eukaryota; kingdom Metazoa; phylum Chordata; class Actinopteri; order Cypriniformes; family Cyprinidae; genus Cyprinus; species Cyprinus carpio. The sequence goes on from NC_056620.1 coordinate 13,505,174, forward strand.
AGTATGGGATTTCCAGAATACTCAAATATCTAAATTAACAAACAATCGATATCTGTGATCAGCTTTTGATAGAAATATTACCCAAATTTAATGATCACGTGAAATTGGAGAGTCAGATTGAACACGGAGCTAGACTAAAATTCAAACTAAATCCTGATAAATTCAGAAGCACAAGTAAAAGACCAAATACGCATTAAACCTTTGACCAGGCTGGCGGTCACAAAGTTTCAACAGAGTGTTTGAGTTCTAGATGACAAGAATTCTAGCAGCGTGTTGGAGTAGGTAGTTCAAGCCATGGCGAAAAAGCAAGCTCCCTGAATTCATTCAGACATTGGGGTTTTGTCCAAGCTGATTTGGTCCATCCCACGACGCGATCCTCCAATGTGATACTGTTCCTAAACTTAGACACGCCCCGTACTGTTTCTCTTTGTACTTTGATTAAACATCATGTGACATCGTCATGTGAGATGAACTCCTTTGTGGAACTTTGGTTAATACCTTATGAAGTGTCATAATATGCACACAATACAGAATTTGGACATTTCCTTCACTCCAAGTTTAAGCAAATAACGTGAGCTTTCATTCATCACCAAACACAACACATCTTTCTCACATATTTAATAGCTTTATCTGCTAAAAGGGGTTATAAAACATTGGTTAAAGTTGCACCAATTACATTGAACACATCAAGCATATATAGGACATAAAACATATTATTTGTGATTATAGTGAACCCCTCAAATTTCTTAATGATTGTCTTTTGAGATTATTTATTGAAAAGTTCAGTTCGTAGAAAGAGTCACAAGCAAGTCACAAGTCATGGGACACGCTGTATGGATCCTTTGTGCTGAGGTCCATTAATTATTGATGATTCCTGCAGAGTTGCAGGGGTATACATACATTGTGATCATGAGATGCTTCTTGATACACAGGGATCTTTGTATCTTGTGAAAAGAGTATCAGTAAAAAGGAACTCTTTTGAGTGGATATCAACATGGCTGACAGGAAACCGGATGGAAGAAAGGAGTCTCTTTTGATTCCTTTGGAAGTAGCCAATTGTGCAGTTTATTTGTGTCTGTTTGACAGCGACCTACACTCCAGTAAGATAAAGTCCAGTGTAATAACAGGGACACTGAATCATCTTGGATAGAGTTTCGTCGTCTTGACTGTCATGACCGAACCTTACACGCTGTTTGAATGAATGGAGGATGACTGACAGCTGCAGCGGAGAGAAGAGTTTACTGAACTTGACTTGAATATTCATCTGTACCTCACATTAAACTATTGATCAGCTTCAGAAGTCAAGTCAAGTCAAGTCATCTTTATTTATATAGTGCTTTAAACAAAAAAGATTGCGTCAAAGCAACTGAACAACATTAATTAGAAAAACAGTGTCAATAATGCAAAAGGACAGTTAAAGGCAGTTCATCATTGAATTCAGTGATGTCATCATGCAGCTCAGTTCAGTTTAAATAGTATCTGTGCAATAATTTGCAATCAAGTCAACGATATCACTGTAAATGAAGAGTCCCCAACTAAGCAAGCCAGAGGCGACAGCGGCAAGGAACCAAAACTCCATCAGTGACAGAATGGAGAAAAAAACCTTGGGAGAAACCAGGCTCAGTGGGGGGGGCCAGTTCTCCTCTGACCAGACGAAACCAGCAGTTCAGTTCCAGGCTGCAGCAAAGTCAGATTGTGCAGAAGAATCATCTGTTTCCTGTGGTCTTGTCCCGGTGGTCGTCTGAGACAAGGTCTTTATAGGGGATCTGTATCTGGGGCTCTAGTTGCTGGTCTCCACTGTCTTTCAGGGCTGTAGAGGTCCTTTCTAGGTGCTGATCCACCATCTGGGCTGGATACATACTGGATCCGGGTGACTGCAGTGACCCTCTGACTTGGATACAGACTGGATCTGGTGGCTACGGTGACCTCGGAATAAGAGAGAAAACAGACTAATATGAGCGTAGATGCCATTCTTCTAACGATGTAGCAAGTACATCGGTGTGTTATGGGAAGTGTTCCCGGTTCCGTTTTTTTCAGAATTTAGCAGTAAGAAATTACTTGTCATCCAGTTTTTTTATATTGATTATGCATTACATTAGTTTTTTCAAATTGGTATGTTTCGCCAGGCCACGAAGAAATATAGAGCTGAGTATCATCAGCATAACAGTGAAAGCTAACACCGTGTTTCCTGATGATATCTCCCAAGGGTAACATGTAAAGCGTGAAGAGTAACGGCCCTAGTACTGAGCCTTGAGGTACTCCATACTGCACTTGTGATCGATATGATACCTCTTCATTCACTGCTACGAATTGATGGCGGTCATATAAATACGATTTAAACCATGCTAATGCACTTAATCCTGACTGGAAATCCTCACAGGTCTATGCAAAAGAAATAGTGTGGTCAATAGTGTCGAACGCAGCACTAAGATCCAATAGCACTAATAAGAGAGATACAACCACGATCAGATGATAAGAGCAGGTCATTTGTAACTCTAAGGAGAGCAGTCTCAGTACTATGATACGGTCTAAATCCTGACTGGAAATCCTCACAGATGGAATATAGTATATATTGCACAAATATAGTATATAGTGCACAAAAACTTTATTGTGGTAAATAATGTTTTTGTGCCTTTCGTGGGGCTTAGCAATAACACAGAATAGTAGATTATTCTACTAACACTGAGCCTGGTTTCTCCCAAGGTTTTGCCTCCATTCTGTCACCGATGGAGTTTTGGTTCCTTGCAGCTCTGGCTTGCTTAGTTGGGGACACATTTTGGGGACAAATGATTGCACAGATACTATTTAAACTGAACTGAGCTGCATGATGACATCACTAAATTCAATAATGAACTGGCTTTAACTGACATTTTGGATTATTGACACACTAGCTGCGTTTACATGGACCCTACTAATCCGATCGTAATAGGACTAGAAGCACAATCAGAATAAAAAAGTCACATGTAAACACATCAATCGGATTGAATTGGCCAGATCCGACAAAAATTTAGATTGGATTGTAAGGGGTGGTTTATTCCTTTTGTAATCCGAGCGAGAGGACATGTAAACACTTGATCGGATTGAAAACCAAAACTGGAAAGTACTGCACATGCGCAGTGACGTAGAAATAGTGTAATGACGTATGACACGCGGAACGAGGTGTTCTTCCTGGTGAATAAAGTGTCACAAATAAGTGTCCTGTCATTATAAAACTCCCCTTCATTATGCGTATGTAAAGTAGAACAGGACCACGTCCCACCAGTCCTTGTTTAAGACGCTCATCAACATACGACTAATTTTGGGTGCGGGAAGGGGCACTTCTACTACTTTTTTTTTTTTTTAAAGTAACGTTAAGCAGCACAACAGTTCAAGTGCTGGTTGTCTCCTAATTAGGACCCAATGTATATAAATATTATGTGTGCTTTTTAAAACAGTATGTGACAGTAGTGGGAAACTCTGTATATTCATGCAGTGTGCACGTCAAAAGAGTAAATCCGATCAGAAGCTTCTGACATATAAACGCGCATATCAACCCAATCACTTTATTTAACGTCCATGTTAACACTACGTTCGGATTCGTCAATCAGAATGAATTCATTCCGATGGAAGCAAAAAGTGTCCATGTAAACGCACCTACTGTTTTCCTAATTAATGTTGTTCAGTTTGCTTTTACTGGAAGCGTTTTGTTTAAAGCGCTATATAAATCAAGGTGACTTGACTGTATTTATCCTACTGTAAGGGTAGGTTTAGGGTTGGGGTAGGTGTACATGTTAATAAAGCCTCACACCTTATCAATATCATGCTGGAAGCAAAATCTGATAGGTAGCACCTTTTGCTACTGAATTATTCTACCATCTATTTTAATGGGAGGTAGCGTTACATTTTCAAGCTGAATATGAATTATAGTGAAACTGAAATACAATAAACTAGAAATGTCAATCATATGCAACAACACAACAGTGTTATTACCCGTGTTTGTTTTCTAGTGTAGAACTCTTGATTTGCCCCAGCTGACTTACCTGAGTGTTATTACCCGTGTTTGTTTTCTAGTGTATTGACCTTGGACTGTTTCTCGATTCCCTGATTGTTCTTTGCCTGTCCTGACTTGGATTGCCTTCTCTGAACTCTGTCTGTTTGCTGCCTGCCCTGATCTCTCGCCTGGTTAAGGTTTTGTCTAAGCCTTGTCTCCATTGTTCTGCCTTGCTGGTATCTGACCCTGTATTGTCTATTCTCAATAAAGCTGTAAATGGATCTAACACCATCTGATGTTTTACAACAAGTATACAGTCCTAATCTATTTGTTGTTAAAATTTACAACAGTATAAACATTACTGATGAAAAAATGTTTTAAGAGGAAGTTTGGCTTCCAATGGAAACTGCTCTGTATGATTATGTTGACGTGATTAACATAAACACAACTTCACTTCAGCACTCATTACTGGCCTCTCCAAGTCCATATGTTTGGGCAGAAAATCTGTTGTTCTTACTTGGAATACAGCTGACATCATCTCTCTCAGCATTCTGCCTTGCTGCCCTGGTTGCCTTTTGAAAACCTTCAGGAAGTTTTCATAGTGAAGGTCAAGCTGTGATAGAAATTTCGACTGTAGAGGAATGGTTGTGATTAGTTTGAATTCTGGATTCACCTGAAAGCAGAAATTTCACACAAAGAAAATGTGTTCACCAATATGTTATGGCCCACTACAAGACATAAGTTGTGTCCCAAACTTAAGTGCATGGACTCCGAAGTGCGCATTTGAAGTGCGAATGCGTCACAGTGGCGCTACGAAGGGTGTCCCAAACTGAAGTGTGTGGACTCCGAAGTGCGGATGTGAAGTGCGATTGCGTCACAGCATCACGACGTAAGCTGTCCCAAAGTCAGAATGCGCACTTCGAAGACCGCATTTGAAGTGCGAATGCGTCACCGCGGCGCGACGAAGGCTGACGAATTTCGCACCCTTCCATATCCCAGAATCACTTGCGTGCATATGACGAAGGTGTTTATATTCAGATCCAGGTGAGAGTTCTGTGGAGGCCTTCACATTGAAATGAAGTATTTTGTTTTCATTTACTCAAATGCCTAGCAAAAGTGTTTAAAGCCAGGTTATTTTTAACATAAAGCCCACAAACAACAAGACAGCCACTATATATGGCAATGGTCTTTCCCTTTGTTGTGTTTTTGAAGTGCTGTCATGCAGGAGATGTCTACAAATGTTTTAACCAAACTTTAGCACTTCAGTATTTTGTATGAATGCCCTGCTGTGTCATATTTTCTAATGTTAAGATCGCAAACCTGTCTTTTTTCATAAGTGTTTCCATTTTCTTTTGTTTTAATACTATTCTGGAGAAAGTGAGCCTGTGTTTTTGTTGTTAACAGGCATGGTTTATTTTGTGAAGTGTCCTGAGACAGGTGAGGGAGCGAGTGGACAGGGAGGACATCAAACTCAAACAAATACATTCTTCATTAGCCAAGAGAAAACCGTGGGAAAAAAAGGAGTACATTACAGTTCCATGCAATATAGTTTTTTAAAATGTCATTTGTTGTCAATGAACCAACCTAATTTCTGTAGTTTATTTTTGTGATGCAAGTTAAAAATGAAATACATAAATTGTATACATTATTCATTTTTTGTAATTATTCATAAATAAGCCTGAGTACTTTCTGTACATTTTTGTATTTTTGTTTTGCATATTCACACGTAAATAAAAGAAAGTGCTTATGTACATTGTTAATTTTTTTTAATGCAGCTTATAATTTTTTCACAAAACATTCTTTTATATGTTTATTTGTTTGTCCTGTAAATACTTTTTTACACATTAAAACAAATTGTTCTATACATAATAGAAAGTACTTTTTACAACCATTTACAACATAGCTTAGGTTTAACATCAGAAACACATCAGTTTGAGCCCGGCCCTGCCTCCGTGTGTTCGGGGGTCTTCAGGAGGTGAATCTCTTGGTGAATGGCCAGCACCTCCTCAGAGACTTGGAGGACAGAGCGGTGACCGTGGAACGAGGCACATGTCAAACACTCTGGAGACCATCTGTATGATGTACCGCTGGCAGACAGAAGAGAAACACCAGGGTCTGGATCGTGGCACACCATCACTGTTGCCGTTTACTTCTCAGTAGATCCAGCAGCACAGTCAGGGTCTCCCTGCCTCGAACAAACCATTAAACACCTGTCCAGCACTGGCACATTCAGCTTCATCCTGCAGTACAGGGGTCTGCTCTGATTTAGGGAAAGAAGGAAAAAGAGAAAATTGTTTAGAGCTATGACAACGTAATTAGTACCAAGAAATATTGAGATACTTTAGTAAACTACTTTTAGTAACTACCAATACCATATTGGGGGAAAAACTACTAGTCATATTTAAAACCTTTTAAACCCAAAAATATAAATTACAAACCTGGGAGCAACTGAAGGGTGAGTAAATGATTACACAATTTTCATTTTTGGCTGACCTATCCTTTAGTAAAAGTGTTATCTTGCATACTCTAATATACTGAAGGTATTGAGAGTAAAAGTAAAGGTGGTGGCAGTATTGTCTTGAAAAAAAGAATTTGTCAGGATGGTTTTACATTAATAATACTGCCGCACTTCTGTGTATGTTCCAGTTTACTTCTAAATATGTTCAAGGTTATTAAATTTAAAGCTGCTGGACATTAAGCTGTACTATGCTCTATTTTTTTAAATACAGTTTTATTTTTATGGTTAACTGCCTAAAAAAAATACGGGTTGCAAACCTGTCTACATATGGTCAGGACAATAAACTACATAAAATCGCACCTTTGTAAGATATCAGTCAGCATTTGAACTGCTATGTGTGTATTTTGTTTTTCATATGTATCATTACATTATTCAAGCAAGCTCCAAGCCAGTACCCTGCATTTAAAAAGTTGTAATCCGACAAAAGGACGCAGCAAACCAGTGTAGTTTACCTGGCCTCGGTCTTGGCTAAGCCTGAGGTATATCACCGTCTCCTCCATTATGAGTAAATCATAAAAAACAAAAACTGGCAGTTCTGGCGACCACCTATCCTGGCAGGACTGTCCTTTCGTCAGCGCCTCTTCTCTCACCGTTGCTATGCGACAGAGCGCTAATCGGAAACACCTGGTAGCGGAATTAGGAAATCCTGTGAAGGCGGAGCATCTCACGCACTTCGGAGGACCCTTCGTGCACTTCGGAGGTCTGGTCTTCGAAGTCCGTGGCCTTCAAAGTGTGCACACTCAACTTTGGGACACAGCTATAGTCACAAACTATTAAACACCTGCCACGAACCTCGGTCACATCAAAGAGAGCGGGCCATCTTATTACAAAGTCTTTGATCATTGGAGCACAACAAAGAACTTCATGTCTTCGAAGTGCAAATGTTCTCTGCATTTTTGTTTTAAACAATGCCCAGTCGCCAAGGGCCTGTACACCTTTTGTGCAACCTACAGGTTTGTGGCATCGGTGTATCTTCATGCTGATGTATTGCCACATCTTGCACGGCTGTCAAAAGTCTTTTAACAAGCCAATGTCAGCTTCCTTCACATCAAGGAGCAGGTATGTAATGATTTTATTTTATTATGATACTTAAATTGATTACAATGATTGCAATAGCAACACTAACAACACTTTAACTTTAGGTACCCATTATTATTGAGACTCTCAAACACATCAAGAGAAGCTGGCCAAACTCCAATTCCTGGGTCTTTCCTGTCCCATCTCCACCAAGACCTTGATGACCCCCTTGAATTTGGAGCTATCACCATCCGTCATGAGGAGGAGAGGAACATGAGAGGGCAGGGTGTTGAGGACTTGCCAAGGGAGGAGCAGTGGAAAATATTTTTTAGAGAGATACAAGTCATCTTTGTTGGTGTATTTCCCGGATTAGAATATAAAAGTGTATAAAGTCTTAAAGGGTTAGTTCACACAAAAACAAAAATTATGTCATTAATTACTCACTATAATGCCATTCCAAACCCTTAAGACCTTTGTTCATCTTCAGAAAACAAATTTAAGATATTTTTGATGAAATCTTAGAGCTTTCAGGTCCTCCATAGAGAGCAATGCAAATGAAATGTTCCCAAACCTAGAAAGGTAGTAATGACATTCTTAAAATAGCCAATGTGACATCAGTGGTTCAACTGTAATTTTATGATACTACGAGAATCATTTTTAAGTGTAAAGAAAACAAAAATAACGACTTTATAAAACAATTCTTCTCCTCATCCCGGCCTCTATGCATGAACATTCATTCCTCCTCTCATTAACACATGATGTTTTATGTCAACAGCAGCACGCGCATGTGATAATGGCAGAGTACGGGATGAAGAGGAGAAGAATTGTTGAATAAAGTCTTTATTTCTGTTTTCTTTGCGCACACAAAGTATTCTTGTAGCTTTGTAAAATTACGGTTGAACCACTGATGTCAGATGGACTATTTTAATAATATTCTTACTAGGTTTCTGGGTCTGGGAACATTTAGGAAAGGATAGGACAGGACGTTTGGCTAAGTATGGTGTCCTGTACTATGAATTTGTGCTCTGCATTTACCCATCCACGTTCGCGCCCACACACAGCAGTGAGTAGTGAACACACATGCCATTTTTTTTCTGCAGTGCCCGGGGAGCAGTTGGCGTCTTGCTCAAGGGTCTCACCTCAGTTGTGGTATTAAAGGTGGAAGGGAGCACTGTACATTCACTTTCCCCACCAACAACCCCGTGCCAGTACTGAGACATTAGGCCCACAACTGCCCCCTAGCTGCATTGCTCTCTGTGGAGGGTCAGAAAGCTCTTGGATTTCATCAAAAATATCTTAATTTGTATTCCAAAAATGAATGAAGGTCTTGCGTGTTTGAAACCGCATGAGGGTGAGTAATTTATGAATGAAAGCACTTTAATTCATTGGAAGATTGCCTTTGATTATCCGCTGTTTGAAGAGTTTGGGGGGCACTTTTATTTTCTGCTAATTGTAGGTTGCCAGTTCTTACATCAGTGGTCTAATACACCACCTGGAAAGCAGGTTCCAGAATGTTAATATCATTGGGGCCTTTAATGTTTTGGGACTGCGGCAGCTATGCGAGGTGACGAACAGAACATCCCCCACTTACAGGCTCTGGCAAAAAAGTTTCTCCCTGGAAAGGAGACCTTGATACTCCAGAAGTGGCAGTCCTTTAAGGAGCACATACGTGGAGTAGAGCCCTGCAAGGGCCTCAAATATAGGCCCTAGCCCGAAATGCTCAGGCCCTGTCCAGCCTGTGTCTGACAGCTCATCAGAATTCTTGGCCCGAGTCCGACCCGAGCCCGTCTTTTTTTCCCCACCTTCTCCCAAAACAGCTTATACTACTGTTTCAGCTAAAATAGTTCAGTTTTGGTATGCAATTTCAAAGTGATTATATTTAGTTTTGTTTTTTTAAGTTAATTTAGAAAAAAACATTGAGCATTTATTTGTTCGTCAATTTTAGTTTTTTAAAAGTAACGACCAAGCGGCCACCGACAGACAGTGAGTTGATCATAGCCTATGTTTGGTCAATTTACCCTTCTCAAATCATCACGACTTGCCTAGAATAAAATCTATAGATATAAAATAGTTCAAGCATATCACAATGTTAGTTTAAATCTTTAACATATAGCCTATAAATGTTTGCTATTAGATGCAAATGTAATCATTTGTGCGGACAGCTAAAGCGTGCTTTACAGTCAAGTCACCTTTATTTATATAGCGCTTTAAACAAAAAAGATTGTGTCAATGCAACTGAACAGCATTCATTAGGAAAATAGTGTGTCAATAATGCAAAATGACAATTAAAGGCAGTTCATCAGTAAATTCAGTGATGTCATCATCCATCTCAGTTCAGTTTAAATAGTATCTGTGCAATAATTTGCAATCAAGTCAATGATATCACTGTAAATGAAGTGTCCCCAACTAAGCAAGCCAGAGGCGACAGCGACAAGGAACCAAAACTCCATCATTGACAGAATGGAGAAAAAACCTTGGGAGAAACCAGGCTCAGTCGGAGGGCCAGTTTTCCTCTGGCCAGACGAAACCAGCAGTTCAATTCCAGGCTGCAGCAAAGTCAGAAGAATCATCTGCTTACTGTGGTCTTGTCCCAGTGGTCGTCTGAGACAAGGTCTTTACAGGGGATCTGTATCTGGGGCTCTAGTTGGTCCTGGTCTCCACTGTCTTTCAGGGCTGTAGAGGTCCTTTCTAGGTGCTGATCCACCATCTGGGATGAATACGTACTGGATCCGGGTGATGGCAGTGACCCTCTGATCTGGATACAGACTGGATCTGGTGGCTACGGTGACCTCGGGAATAAGAGAGAAACAGACTAATATGAGCGTAGATGCCATTCTTCTAACGATGTAGCAAGTACATCGGGTGTTATGGGAAGTGTCCCTGGTTCCAGTTTACCTAATTAATACAGCCTAAAAATCCTTTAATGGATTTGGACATTACAAATGTATTAGTGTGTTATGTGTACGGCAGGTTAAAGAGATGGGTCTTTAATCTAGATTTAAAACTGACAGAGTGGTGTCCTGCCTCCCGAACAATGTTAGGTAGGTTATTCCAGAGTTTAGGCGCTAAATAGGAAAAGGATCTGCGGCCCGCAGTTGACTTTGATATTCTAGGTATAATCAAATTGCCAGAGTTTTGAGAACACAGTGGATGTGGAGGACTATAATGTAACAAGAGCTCGTTCAAATACTGAGGTGCTTAACCATTCAGGGCTTTATAAGTAATAAGCAAGATTTTACAATCTATACGATGTTTGATAGGGAGCCAGTGCGGTGCTGACAGATCCGGGCGAATATGGTCATACTTCCTGGTTCTAGTAAGAACTCTAGCTGCTGCATATTGGACCAGCTGGAGTTTGTTTATTAAGCGTGCAGAACAACCACCCAATAAAGCATTACAATAATCTAACCTTGAGGTCGTGAATGCATGGATTAACATTTCTGCATTTGACATTGAGAGCATAGGCCGTAATTTAGATATATTTTTGAGATGGAAAAATTCAGTTTTACAAATGCTAGAAACATGGCTTTCTAAGGAAAGATTGCTATCAAATAGCACACCTAGGTTCCTAACTGATGACGAAGAGTTGACAGAGCAGCAATCAGGTTTTAGACAGCGTTTTAGGTTATAACATGCAGAGTTTTTAGGTCTTATAATTAACACCTCTGTTTTTTTTCAGAATTTAGCAGTAAGAAATTACTCGTCATCCAGTTTTTTATCTCAATTATGCAGTCCGTTAGTTTTTCAAATTGGTATGTTTCGCTGGGCTGCGAAGAAATATAGAGCTGAGTATCATCAGCATAACAGTGAAAGCTAACACCGTGTTTCCTGATGATATCTCCCAAGGGTTACATGTAAAGCGTGAAGAGTAACGGCCCTAGTACTGAGCCTTGAGGTACTCGATACTGCAATTGTGATCGATATGATACCTCTTCATCCAATTAAACGAAGTCAAATGACGGTAATATTAAAACCATTCAAATGCACTTCCATTATTGACCACAAAATTATTTTGCATAGTGGCGAACGCAGCACTAAGATTCAATAGCACTAATAGAGAGAGTTACAAATTACAACCACAATCAGATGATAAGAGCAGGTCATTTGTAACTCTAAGGAGAGCAGTCTCAGTACAATGATACGGTCTAAATCCTGACTGGAAATCCTCACGTATACCATTTTTCTCTAAGGAGGAATATAATTGTGAGGATACTACCTTTTCTAGAATCTTGGACAGAAAAGGGAGATTCGAGATCGGTCTGTAATTAACTAGTTCTTTGGGTCAAGTTGTGGTTTTTTGATGAGAGGCTTAATAACAGCCAGTTTAAAGGTTTTGGGGACATATCCTAATGACAATGAGGAATTAATAATAGTCAGAAGAGGATCTATGACTTCTGGAAGCACCTCTTTTAGGAGCTTAGATGGAATAGGGTCTAGCATACATGTTGTTGGTTTAGATGATTTAACAAGTTTAAACAATTCTTCCTCTCTTATAGTAGAGAATGAGTGGAACTGTTCCTCAGGGGATCTATAGTGCACTGTCTAATGCGATACTGTAGCTGACGGCTGAATGGTTACAATTTTATCTCTAATAGTATCGATTTTAGAAGTAAAGTAGTTCATAAAGTCATTACTGCTGTGATGTTGGGAAATGTCAACATTTGTTGATGCTTTATTTTTCGTTAATTTAGCCACTGTATTGAATAAATACCTGGAGTTATGTTTGTTTTCTTCTAAAAGAGACGAAAAGTAATCCGATCTAGCTGTTTTTAATGCTTTTCTGCAGGATAGGTTACATTCCCGACAAGCAAATTACCTCTAGTTTTTTTTTGCCTCCAGCTGCGCTCCATTTTCCAGGCTGCTCTCTTTAGGGTGCAAGTGTGCTCATTACAGGACATGGAGGTGCCTGCACCGTAATTTTTTCTCATAAAGGTAAGAGTATACATCACTCGGAACTGTAAAGGGTCTACTTTCATTTGTGTGCACTCACAATATCAACAAAACATTGTGCTTTTATAAAATAAAGGATACACTGGCCTACAGGATGTGCTTTCTGCATGATGGACCGAAACTCAGGGAATACTTGCCTCACAGACTTGCTAAATATATCTATATAAAGCTTTAAATTACTACTTTAAAACGAAATAATTCAAATCAAAAACAAGACTCTTTTTACAGATTTTATAAAATCTGTAAATACAGTAGGTGGACAACCAGAATGGGTAAATACCGCAGGGCCGCGGCGTTAACTGCAAGTCAGTCGCAATTTAAAATCAATTGCGAAACTGCCACCAGGTGGCGCAAAGGGACGGATTGCAAACTGGTTTGTAAACAGAGATGAAAGGATGAAGTAAAACAACAATAACATTATAAAATAACATTGTAACATCCTTAAAAACCATTAGAAAATTTACAGTGAGTTAATTTCAAGACGTGGGATAGTCTTAGGCTACAGTCTACTCATCAAAAATTTAAAGAAAGACCTTTACACAAAGGCTCTTATGCATGCTATTGTTATTTAACATTCATTCCATATCTAGGCCTATATATTATATATATGTATATATATAATATATATATATATATATATATATATATATATATATATATATATATATATATATATATATAACGGATTAAAAAGCTAAATGTTTTTTCATTTTGGTTCGTTCTTGGTAAAAAAAAAAAAAAAAAAGCCTTCGGGTTCCATATGCAGAGCGAAATGAGAATGGAAATAATTCTTATTAACTCTGCTATTATTCTTGATTTTTCAAACTGCTAACACTTTGCAGTTTTGAATTATGCCTTTACTGTGTGACCAAAAATTGAGTATTTTCTGTTTCAGCTGTTTGATCGCGCTGGTGCATCACGTACACATATTCACTGGAAACAGTGCAGGCGTTTACCGTGCCAGAAGGCGTGAGCAGCGGTCCACTTTGGCATATTTTTGCTAATTTTTTTTCTTTTTTTTTTTCGACGGTACTGAAACATGCGTGAACTACAAAGCATATTTTACCTAATGAATAATAGTTAGCCTCAAATGGGCAACATCACGAATATGGAAACGTTTGGATTTGTCCCGAATGAGAGAGCCCAACCAACCTTACCTTATGTTTCGCTTTAAATTATTATTACTTTTTAATTTTATTTTTATAGCTAAGCCTATATTATTATTATTATATACTGCAATTATATTTATCCATTAGAATTATATTGTCAGGGACCAGTCAAGCTCGGTCCCATCCATCTCACAACAATCACGTTCACCTGAATACTAAGTAACCCACACCTGTTCACCATCAGCAACCTCGTCACAGAACCAGTATAAAACACTCACCACAACCTCAGTTCACCGTCAAGCCTCCAACAGGAACGGACCATCGAATGTTGTCTCAAGAGCATCCGAAGCACTGCAGATTCTACAACGTAAAGTATACTTACCTTTGAACACTAACCTCTGTGTCATTATTCCACTGTCTCCAGAATTCCTGAGCACTACCCAGTGGCCAGAAATCCAGTGTTTTTTTTTTTTTTATTTTTTTTTTTTTTTTCTCCCCCCCATTCTCCTGTGTTGTCTCTGAGCCTGCTTGAAGTCTCCGTTTCTGAAAGTGATCTGTGGAAGAGACAAGTATTATCAATCTGTGACTGAGTGGCATTGACATCTGCTAAAGACTTACTCACCTACAAACCCTGCACTGAGTGATTTGCACCGAACCTGCACCTGAAAACCTTGCATACCTCCCTTGCCTTCACCATTATTGTAAATAAAGCACTGTGTTTGGATTCACTCACCTCTGGCTCTTGTGTGTGTGTGTGTGTGAATCTTCTCTTAACATTATAAATAACTTCTTAATTAAAATTTAAACGATTTGTAAAGTGAGGGGAACTAAAAATATCCTGCTGGTACATTATTAGTCCTGCTGTTGTTATTTCTGAATGTAATAAAATGCTATTTTTTTTTTTTTTTTTTTTTTTTTTTTTTTCTCTCAAAAACATAACTTATTTTTAGCTGTTTTAAAAAAAAAATATGGCGCTTAATCGGTTAAAATGTGTTACTGTAGGTTAACAAATTTACATTACTATTTACAAGTTGTGTATGGTTTTTATCCAGTTTTTTTCTATTTACAAGTTGTGTATGGTTTTTATCCAGTTTTTTTTTTTTTTTTTTTTTTTTTTTTTTTTTATTTTTTGTCCATTGCATCAATTACATTAATAAACAAAAGCCTCCTACCCCCTAAAAATTGTGCATGCACATTCACTTCGTGCACTCTGGTGCTGAACCTGCCTCCCGCGTTGCTCAGCTGTGGAGGATTTAAAAATGTTTGATATAAAGGTTGCTGTCCCATTTTATACAGGAATTGTTAATTTTTTTTAAATCAAATTATATTGTTAGTTTCATGGTAACATGTAATCAAGGTCTTGGGATTCCTCTACAAGATAAATTCATTTAGGCTATTTAACATGCACTGTGACATTTCACCCGTTTCAACTTGAGATTCAAACTCCTTGAGATTTTAAACTCTGTTTAAAAGTATAGAAATTCAAGTTGAATCTAGTATAAAAAAAAAAGCTTTAAATTGCTTAAATTATTTCTATGAATTAAAGTAGCCTAACTTAATGTTATCACTTTTCATCATATAATTTTTTATAGTGTGATAACGAGCTGTATTTTTCCACCACTTAAAAAAACAACCAACCACTTTTCTTTTCTTAAATCAAAAATTCAATCCAAATCTCCTACAAAACAAAACAGTTTTTTTTTGTTTGTTTTTTTTTTAAGGCGGGTGCCACTATGGAATTACATTTGCTTCTATAAAAATGAACGAAACTTTATAAAACTGAATGTAACTTTTTCAGAAACTATCAAAAATATGCCATTACAAAAGGTCACAATCCAATCAGAGTAGATCACTGTTAAGCCCTCCCCCATGAGAGGTTTGTGTCAAAACACCAAACAAAAAGCTGCGAAGCGTAAGCGAAATCTGGAGAAGGGTCTGTCTGCAGACTGCAAGACAGGGGCGTAACTTGAAAGA
This sequence comes from Cyprinus carpio, assembly GCF_018340385.1. Lineage (NCBI taxonomy): Eukaryota > Metazoa > Chordata > Actinopteri > Cypriniformes > Cyprinidae > Cyprinus > Cyprinus carpio. The sequence goes on from NC_056620.1 coordinate 13,520,712, forward strand.
GGCGTAACTTGACGCAAGAGGCGTAACTTGAAGTTGTCCAAATCACACAGAACCACGCGAGATGTCAAAACGAGATTTTGTCGGGGTGCATTCGAAACCGCATACCCTTTAAGTAGGCACTTAATTTCAATAAGTACTAACTTAACGAGCACTAAAAGAGTACATACTCTACAGCCTGAATGCGTATGTATGAAGCATGAATGCGATTTGGATTTCATCATCCGCTATGTTGATCATGTGACCTACGAAGTTAAAAACAAGCGCAAAAACTTAAAAGATATGAGTGACAGGTTTAATTAATGTAATTGTAAGTCTCTTGATAATGATAAAACTTGCCAATGTTGTGGTCTTGTTGAAGAAACGGCTGCCTTTTTATTTTGTGATTGTAGTATAGTCAATACTGTTAATTTAAGTTTTTATATCTTTAACTAATGTGATCAAGTTTTATCCTTCAATCATTTGTTTACCGTTTTATGGCATTACGATTGTTCATTGTTAGATATAACCGTCTTACCCTGATCTTTTATGCAATTATAAGTTTGCCAATTATACTAAAAAAGAGGGACAGGTGCACTACCACCTCACAGCATCACTAACTCAACAATCCAGTACAGTTTCCCTCAACGACTCTGCAGTGTCTGCACAAAGGGTACGTCGATCAGCTGCTCAAAGATCTCACCTTTGGAGAAGAAAAATGAAATTATTGTCTAAAAATTTAAGTATTTCTACTCGAAAATTAACATTACCCCATAATAAATTGCATCTTTTGCCCACCCCAACACTTGCATGCAATAATAATGATAAATGCCAACCAATTATTATATAAATTTTTTTTCTTAAAATGACATTTTAGTAAAAGAAGCAAAATGTACATTCTGTCGTGACATAGCTATACATGAATATACACTAGCTGAACAAATGCAGTCAATGTGAATACATCAATTGTCAGTCAAGCAATTAATACATGAATGGATAAAATATTTATATTTTATTTACTGACAACAAGAAACATGACTAAATTATTAAAAGAATGTATAAGGGTTAAAGACGTTAAGATGTCTGCATCAAAATAAATTTATAAAAGTGATTTTATGTCCATAGAAAGCACATTAAATGTAATTAAAGTGTCTAATTTTAAGGTTTCAAATAAGTTTTTGGAGGATAAAAAAGTCAAAATTTGGTTTAAAATAATGTTATACTGTCATTCAGTGTAACACAGTATTTATGTAAAACTTCAAACAACATGCTTATTCTAATGTGTACATATTAAAAATATAAAAGAATAAGGGAGCATATTAAATTTTATTGCGTTTTAAATGAGTAAAAAATTCTCACTGACCAATGGGCAAAACCTAGGATAGTGGCAAATTTGAAAATGTAAAATTACGTGAAAGTAATTAGTCTTTTAATATGTCATAAATTGATTTTTGTTGTAAATATGCCTGACAAGACTGTTACACTGAATGACATTTTAGTGGGTGTCTTCTGTAAATCAGGGGAAAATGTATGATATTTATTTTTTGTTTAGAAAAACAAAAACAAAATTGCAATTAAATTAAACAGAAAACTTTTTAATTTTTTTGGGGGGACAACAACAATTTAAAGCAGCATTACACTTATCATTTTTATGCTTAAACCCTTTTTCGTCTTTGACCCATAAAAGTTAGCATCACAATAAATGCATACATGTACAAGTCAACAACATATGAAACAAAGCTTCATTCAAACTCTCCATGAGCACCACTACTACCTGGAAAACATTTACAGAGTTTACAAGTACATGCATTGATTTATTACTTTTGTAGGGGGCTAAACCACTGAACTGGTTCAAAACCACCAGTGTGTCCTTGAGCAAGGCTCTCTTCTCCAGGTTGATCAGAGGATTGTAGGCCTCTGTAATAAGAGCACTGTCAATCACTTCAGATAAAAGCTCCATCACATTTTTACCAAAATCAAATCCTCAGTGTCTTTTGGTCTTTCTCTAGATGCTCTCGCTGGCTCTGAGGTCACTGAGGATGAAGAGATCACAGCAACATCCGGCTCAGATGAGACAGTAAGATCTGCAGTGATGGAGCGTCTCATCTGTGTCTCTGGACCATTTCCAGGATGCTGCTGTGGACTTCTCCATCCTCAGTGCACACACCAGTCTGCAGACATTTCAGATCCAACAAAAATACACAAACACAGTACAAAAAGTCATTACTTTATTCTTTTGTTTCAGGTCTTTCCTTTTTTTCACCTTTCTTTGCAGGGTCTGCTCCACCACAAGAGATCTGCAGCAAATGCACAGAAATCAAGAATCAGAAAAGTTCTGTAATAGTTGTTTAAAATTACATTAAAATAAACTACAACTTAAGATTTAAAATGTTTCATTTATTTTTGTACTGTACTTACACAAATCCTTTGATGGCAGCATTTCTTCATCAGTGTCTCTGCAGCAGATAAACACACGTGTGTCTCATCTGTCCCTGTAACATCCAGACAAGAGTCAGTCTCCTCTCTGATTTATCTGCTCAATATTGCATTTACATGTTGAGTTAGTAACTGATGTAACTCACTTTTTATCCAACAAAAATGTTCCTTAAATTATCAATAGTGCAAATGGACAAAAAAAAAAATATATAACTTATGTTTAGTTTGTTTGTTTACATGACTTACACTCATCTAAAGCAGTGTTGACAAAAGTGAATTCTACACAATATCACACACACATCAGTCAGATGCCTGTGTCATGTATATTAAATGAGCTTATCTGCAATACTTATCAAACATTATCCTGTCAGATGATAAATAGACATTTAGTAATAGTCTTCAAGATGTATATATGGTTTATGCAAATCCACTTTTGAGTCGTGTACTATATAGAGCTCTCCTATTAGTTATGCAGCACAATCAAAAATATGCTATATTATTTAGTTCACAGACAGATTGAACCAGGATCAGGCCATAGTTCAATTAGTCTTGACTAGACTTGTCTGTGAAATGGGGATAGCGTCTTTACGCCTTTCGCTTATATGTTGCTGACTTTACACCTTAGTTTTAATAGATTATTAACTCCAAAAACGATACCACTTTATGAATTATACACTTCAATTTAAACAATTATTTCGGGAAAAAATATATTCTCACAGTTGTCTCTCGGCAGCAAGCTGTCATATTCTTCTTCTTTCCAGTTTAACGGCGGTTGGCATCCAGCTTATTGGTGCATTACCGCCCTCTTCTGTTCCGGAGTGTGGATCAGATAATAGGTTTTCCTACTAAACGTACACATCACTCACATTGTCCCCTAACATTAATATCCACACACACATCATGCATCAAATCCTGCCTAAAACCCCTGCTTTCTTTAAAAACGTAATCAATATTCTACTCTGTGCCCTATTTAAAGCGGCCATATTGCCAACAACATCTCGTTTTAACATTTCGCGTAGTTCTGTGTGATTTGGACAACTTCAAGTTACGCCTCTTTCAAGTTACGCCCGTCTTGCAGACTGCAGACGTACACGCTTGGCTCATTTGCGCGAAACGCGCCGCAGGTTGTCTATTCGCGTCTTTGCATTGACTTAACATTGAAATCACTCGCGCCAGACGCTCTATTCGCGTCTGGTGTGAACGCACCATGAGTGTGCAGCTGGGCCTCCGGGCCTGCAGCTTCATAATGTTGGTCCGGGGCGTGCGGGGCGGCGGCTTCTTCCAGCGGCTGCATCCTTCTCGTTGCCCTCGGCTATGAAGGGTGGATTCTGACAGATCTAAGGCTTAGCAGGAGAAGGAAAAGGAGCAGTCGACCCTTCCGTCGCCGTCAGTCCGTGTCCATTTTTGAATGGGATTGAATGGGAGGGCAGACGACAGACCCGCTGCGACGTCACGGCGATGTCACTGTTGGAACCAATCATAGGCGGCGACGTGACGACGGCGTACGTAAGAAATTTATCAAAAATAGTACGTGTACTAAGTACGTCTGAACTAGGTACGTAGCCGTAGATGACGCCTGATATATACGTCGTCTCAATATACGTCGCCTCACATGACGCCTGATATATACGTCGTGTCAATGTACGTCGTCTTACACGAAATGTAAAATTTGCATTACAGTGGATGTATTTGTAACAAGTTATTACTGTTATTTAGATATTTCCCAAAAAGTGGTAATAGTGCATAATAATTACTGCATAATAGAGTCTTTTATGTTTGATAAATTCTGTTTAGCTGTTAAGTTGGTGTTGAAGTGAAGTAACTTACAGCACATCAATGTTTAGTTTGCTTGGATGCTACAAAAAGTACGGAAACACAGAGGATATGCATGATTTCTGCTTGAATCACATTTCTTTCTTGTTTCCTTGTGATCTCGACATAAAAGAGTGTAATTTTAACAGAAATAAAGTTGTATTTATATTATATATTCATTAGACATTCGATCTTTAACATTAAATGGCCTCGAGAACAAAGTCGTTCTAAGCAAACATGCTTAGGTTTATTAATTTATCATATTTGGGACGCTAAGGCTGTGATATTAATGTTGTCCACTAGATGACGCCATGGGATTGATTTTAACCCAAATAAAAGAAGTTTTTATTCTTATGAATTGAAAAAAAACGCGAATGGTTTACTAAATTTGGATAACTATGGTAAACTGACAGTATAGTTTATAATTACAGTACATAGAACTCTTTGAAATGTATATTTATCATTAAATTTTTTTTTACTTTTATAGACCTCAAGACAAAACATCTCGATAGGATTAAATACAAACCCATATTTAATGTTTATTTGATTGACAAAAGTGCAAAAAAAAAATTCAATGTTTTCACTGACTAAATAAACAGTAATCTGTAAATATAAGATAACTGGGACAGGTTTCACACTGTGTCAAATCAACTTTCCTTTTAATTTCAATGTTCAATTGTTTGTAAATCGAGGACAATAATTGTTTCTCCTTCAGCTGCTCATCAGACTGTGGTCATCATTGCCTGAATGTCCTTTTCATGATGGGTCATACATGTTCAATAAAGGAGACAGATCTGAACTGAACATTCACTCTGTCTACCGTGCTGCTGTAGCACATGCAGAATGAGAGCTGGCATTGTCTTGGTCTAATAACCATGGACTTCTCATGAAAGATGTAATCTTGATGGCAGTATGCGTCTCTGTACAATGCCAATATAATGCCTCCATGTCTGTGTACCCTCACACATTCCAGTTACCCATGCCTCTTGTTCTGATAAACCCCCATCCAATGAGAAATGTTAGCTTTTGCATCTATCACTAGTAAAAGTCTGGAAGACCCCATCTGTCTTTCATTTTTATATCTCCCTTATCTTACACACTCAGTTCAGTTCACGGAGCTCTCTTTTACCAAGCTAATGAACTGAATCAGGAGTGTTAAATAAGAGAGACATGCAAAATGTGCATAGCAGAGGGTCCACATGACCAGGACTAAGAACCACGCCTAGGGATAAGCAATGAATGGAGTGCACCTGGCATGCAGAATTAGCTCCAACCCTAATCAAACACACCTGCATTTGCCAAACAGTTGTCTTAATTAAATTTATTAAGCACATCAATATTTAGATTTTTAATTTAAAAAATCCTTTAAGATTTTTTTATCCTCCAATGTGTGGATATTTCTTGTCGAAGTGAATTTCTCGCTATATCAGCAGTTAGTTTTGTGGCTAAACATTTTGTAAAGCCTGCATTTTTCTGAATTTTACCATTATCTGTTTCCAATAATATTCATTGTGTTTCACTGTTATGTGGAACACATCTCTTGCAACTCAGTCAACAAACTCATCTGCAAAGTTCATCTGTTGACTTAAAGTGCAATGTTGAAAACATTTATATATATATATATCTATATATATATATATATATATATATATATATATATATATATATATTTATAACGCCAACACAAGATTCCATCAATATAGATATGCAAACCTTGCTCAATCACTTGGGCTGCTGGCGCCCTCTGTAGGCATTTTTATAATACATATTGTACATAAGTTTATTGTTTAGATGAACATTCCTTTATGTATTTTAACAGTGTTCAGTGAAACCATAGATTACTCGCTTTTAATGTTTTATTTAAACCAATTATTGCCTCTTCGTTACAGATATTTTAAGTCTACTTTTAAAGATTTACAGTTTAAGCCACTATTTCAAGTCTTTTCTGTATTACATAAAAAAAAAAAAACAGTAGATTGCTCATTTAAACCAAAATAATCGTTAGTGACAGCCCAATTTAAAGTGTTTCAAAAATGCACCTGAATTTTTAATACACTTCTTTAACAATTTTATTAAAATACCTTTTCATTACCTTCTCTTGACCAAAATTATTTAGCTCAATGGTTGATATGCACATTTTATGGTCGACATGACTTGGCAAACCAGGACAACTGTGAGAACCATACCAGAGTGTTAGGTAAAAATATTAACATAACCAATATATCAAAAGTTAAACCTCAGAATGGCACATATCAGAATAATGTTTAATAATTAATGAGTGTGAATTTATGTTGATGTTATTGTGAAAATACAACTAATTTTCAGCTCTGCTGATGGTGTATCATTTGTAGTAAAATAATGTAAAACCCAAAAAATTATTTAATTTAACTCTATTTGAGGTATTTGGTGTCACAGTCTGTGGAGGTGGCGTCTGTTGAGGCGGCGTACCCTTCTGACACGCAAAAGTACACGACTGTCAACTTCGGCAGGTAATCCTGTCACATTCCACTAGCCATACTCGGCGCTTGAAAGGATTAAACGACCCGGCATCCTGGCCCGACGGCCGTGTAACTGGTGCGGTCTTTGTCCGGACCGCGAGTCCGGCAGCTCACATCTCTGGCGGCGCGGGAGTCCCTCTTCTCATCCTTCCTGGACCCACAAGGACACCAGCGTGCATGCACGGGGAAGAGACCGGTCTCCCGAGGAGAGGCGCGCTCGGCATTTAAACAGCGGTGATGAGGCTCCATTTGCGTCAGGTGTGCCTCACCACACGCCGCCAGCCCTCCCTGGCTCTTCCAGCGCCCCGCCTCTCTCACCCACCCAATCCTGTCGGGAGCCTGGTGAAGGGCGGCGATTAAGAGACGGGGTGACGATTTAATTAGGGGGGAGGCAGCTGACTCCTTTCAACACCACAACTTCAGCCACATCTGTCAGTGTGACTGTTGGACTAACAATAGGTCATGAATTTTTTAATCTAAAGTTTTTTTTTTCTTGTAATGTGATCACAGTTCCATGTCTTTCAACACCACAACTTCAGCCACATCAGTCAGTTTCTGCTAACTGACAGAATCAAGGTACACTAAACACACACACACACACACACACACACACACAATGTATAAATTATCTGACAAAATGTATTTGTGACTTGTTTTAGGAAGTGTGATTGATCCACAATCTCTTCGAGATGGTAACTATTTAATTTGATCATAATTATTCAATTATTATTATTTATTGCTGTAGTTCGTAATGTCATTTATGTTTCAAAATAAATTCTGCACAGAAATCTACAAGTTATTTGAGAATTTAGAAAGAAGAATAATGTTGAAACTGGACCAAATCCAAAACAACATTACATCAGTGGTTGAAACAATGCAGCAATCAATGAACCAGCCAAGCACCTCTGTGTCCGATCTCACAGAGGTGCTAGAGAAACCATGCAAGACTGTAGAGGAATTAGAGGAGTTGTGTGATAAGCTGAAAGATGCTGAATTTCGAAAGAAGATGGTATGTGCCTTAACACAAGCAACATTACTGATTTTTAACCTATGATAATTTAAAAACATTTTGCTCTTGTGTTTAATTACTGATTGTTGTTGTTTGTAGATTCGTTATCTGTGTCTTCAGAGTGGAGGGAGCTTGGGAGATAAAAAAAAATGGAGACAATTCCTTATGGGGATATTACAGTTACAAAGGGAGAAAGGGAAAACTTAAATTTCAGCAGCTCCTCATCAATGATGTCATCATACGTAAGTTTCAAAACTTGCCACTAATGACTAATAATCTGTTAATTAATCTGTCTGTCAAAATATTTGGATTGTTAATAAATTGTAAATAAGATTTGGTAGGTTGTAAATGTTGTTCCTCCTTTTCAATGTAAAAGTTGTAAGTTCTAATCAATACATATATTATGTATATTCATAACAGAAATAAGATTAATGTTTGATGTTCTTAGAATAGAACTTTGTCATTCTAATTTCTAGTTTTAATTGTAATAATGGTGATCTCTGTATTAAATCAAGGTGCCTGCAGCAAGGCATACCCAAACCAAAAATCCCAGAGTGTGGAAGAGATGATTGCTGTCACCCTAAAACATGCCCCGGATCGTGAAAAAACAGTTAATCAGGTGAGTGCATTATGAAATGTAATTCTATAAGTTATAAACAGTCAGACAAAAAAAGCACATTTATTAATCTCAGACAGAATGTGATGGATGGACAGACTAACAAACAGACAGACAGACAGACAGACAGAAGGACAGATAGATACAACAATATGTTACCTTGGACCACAAAACCAGTCTTAAGTTGCATGGGTATATTTGTAGCAATAGCCAACAATACATTGTATGGGTCAAAATTATTGATTTTTCTTTAATGCAGACCTAAATGCACAACTTAAGCAGGGTTTTGTCCTTTGATAAAAAAAAACTATTTTTTCATGGTAAAGTTGACTTTTGCATGGAATTGCCCATGATTTTCTTCTTGTGCGCAACACAAAATATGATATTTTGAAGAATGCTGGTAATCAAACAGTTTCTGGACGTCATTGACTTTCATAGTATATTTTCCCCCATATCATAGAAGTCATGATGCTTAAGATGTATAAGTGTGTGTGGCAAAGTCGTTATGGAAATTAAGCTTAATGAGCTCACCTGCATACATCGAATGACCTTTGCATTTACACATAGGCTAGGCTACACAACTTTAACAGATTTTTCCCACTTTAAGGTTTGAGTGACTGTACACGCCAATGTCACACTATTTTCCTAATTAATGTTGTTCTGTTGCTTTGACACAATCTGTATTGTTAAAAGCGGTATATAAATAAAGGTAATTTGACTTGACATTATTGTGCCATATGAAAAGTGAAAATGCGCGCGTAATCGAGTGCCAAAAGTTACACTTCAGTGTCTTTACGCTGCAGACAATAAGCATAAGAACATCGAAGATCATAAAAAACAATCAGCCACAACTTTAACAGATTTTTCCCACTTTAAGGTTTGAGTGATTGTAAACGCCAATATCTTAGCTAACAAAAAAGGTCCCCAAAATGGCCTCATGCGAATGTCCCCTGGACGTCAGCGTCTAGGGTCCCCTTGACGTCGAGTGGACGTTCACAGGGACGCTCACAGGACGTGCAGCGGCCATTCGGGACGTTTAGGGGACTTTCGCTTTAAGTCTTCTGAATGTCAATTTAATTTACTTGATGATTACCTTTACAAATTAAATTAACAGGTTAGAAAAGATTAGAGTGGATGCTTTTCAGTATTAACGCAGAATTTTGCTGTGGTTTTATTGAAAGAAAACATTTTAAATATGTTTTATGACATGAATGTGTTCCTTTCGTTGTTTTAGGTTAGAAACCAACAGGAGCTACCATCAGAATAACGCAGAGACACAGCTGCTTTGCTTGACAAAAATAAAAATCATTTTTTAACAAGGAAAAAAAAAAAACATTTTTAATTTGCTTAAGAGTTATGTCATTTAAAATTGAACCTGTGTGTTGTTTTTGTAGCATTGATCTTTAGATGCAGTTGTTCTCTTTATTTTTGCTTAATTATACATTATTCATTTTAATTAGCAATATTTATAATATCTGCTGATTATATACTCGAAAATGTATTAATACCTATATACTCGAAAATGTATTAATACCTATTACACTTGAAAAAAGTGTAAAGTTGAAATTAGGAAAAAATTAAGATTACCTCAGAAAGCATTTCTAGCCCACCCCAAACACTTATGAACAATAATAATGATAAATGGTGACCAGTAATTATATATTTTTTGTAAAACAAATTGTAATTTGTTTTGTCATATGCCATCGCTATGCATGACTTCACTCTAGACAGATGCAGCCAAGATGAATACATCTAAATATTCAGTCCAGTAATGAATGAATGCATGTGTTAATGAAACAATTAGGCTAGATTTTATCTACTGACAACAACAGGAGACATGAATAAATGAGTAAAAGATTAAATAAAAGTAACCATCACAATAACTAAATACACGCTAATAACACACGAAATAAAGTTTTATTCAAACATTGTTCTGTTTTTGAAAGTTTACAGACGTGAACCCACATCTGTCCATCACGTCTCTCACTGCTGCAGCCAGACTGAATCTGATCATGGATGGGACAGAGACATCGAGGCTTTCCTTGTCTGAGTGCACAGAGAGGATGAGGAAGACCATGATGAAGACACTGAACCACACAATCTTGAACAAGAGCAGGAGAACAGGTGTGGGACAATCTCTGTGTCTGAGCACCACTACCTGTAAAAGCACCACTACTCTATGAGCACCACTACCTGTAAAACATTTACACAGAGTAAAACGCTTTATATCTCATGTTGTCAGCATTATATTTATTGCTAAATTTAATTTCATATTTACATTTACAAAATATTTACAATAATTAAAATAAAGTACAACTTAAGATGTAAAAGATGTTTTATTGATGACTGTAGTGTTCTCACTGAGAGGCTTTGATGGCAGCATTTCTTCATCAGTGTCTCTTCAGCAGATAAACACACGTGTCTCATCTGTCCCTGTAACATCCAGACAAGAGTCAGTCTCCTCTCTGATTTATCTGTGATATACTGCATTTACAGTAACTCGCTTTTTATCCAACACAAATGTTCCTCAATTTATCAACAATACTAATGGTCAAATGAAATAGATAACTTATGTTTACTACTCTATGTAGATTTGTTTGTTACATTACTTTCATTCATCTAAAGCAGTGTTGACAGTGAATTCTACATAATAGCACACACACATCTCTCACTCAGATGTCTGTTCATGTTGTGATGTGCTCATCTGCAATGCTCTTAGAACATGTTCCTGTCTCATATTAAATAGACATTTAATCGTCTTTAAGATGTATATGGTTAATGTAAATCCACTTTGGAGATGTACATGTGCTTACTGGAGCTCCGCTGTTCGCCATACATAAAACGTTTATACAGAAAAAAAAAATTACAAATATACTGTAACGTTACTGGCTAGCACCTTTACACCTTAACAAATCAACAGTTTACTCTACAGTGGCTCAACAAATATGATTTTAACACACAGGAACTGTGTTTTGGTTTATAATACTCACATTTATAAACCCTCGTTGCTGCTCTCCTTCACGTTCGATGAGGACGTATCCTCTCGCTTGGCATCCTGGGATTGAAAATTGTGCATCGATGAACACTCCAGAATCTGGGCTGAAGCAGTAGGACATCCGGGGATTTCTCGCCTACTGTTTTATGAATACTGAGGTTTCGAACGTACTTCTTTCTTCACATACTCTTTTTCCCTACTATATAGTAAGTAAGTAGGCATATCAGAACGCAAATTAAGTATACGTACGTCCGAATCTCACAAGAATTAGTGCAATTCTCGCCTAATCTTTTATGAACACTGAGGATTCAGACATACTAATTCGCTCGCCTACTGTTTTTTGCATACTATATAGTATGTGTGACTGATGACATCAGAGGGTTGTGATGGTTGACTGAAATGTTAATCCAGGATCACTTATGCTTCATTTTTCTTTCACTGCAAACATGTTCTTTCTTTCAAGCAACTATTTGGTGTGATATTTTTACAATCTATCCTTTGGAAATTAACATTGGACGATAATAAAAATGCGAATAAAACAAAAGTTAATGACAAAGTTGTGACTTTATAAACATTTGCCAGTCAATTTGTGTAGAAAATACTTCATACATCCACTAAAAATCACCAAAACACCAGCTGATGCAATCACATTAAGCAAAAATAAAGAACATGAACATTAGTGAAAAGATTCTGCAAAAAAAAAAATCCTTAAATTAATGTTCAGATATATAAAGTGTGCCTTAAGTGTCTAAGAAGTTAATTGACAGCATTTTACAGTATGTCATACACTGAAGATAAATCAACATAATACAAGTAACAATACATTCATGCTTATGACAGATGCTTTTATTGAAAGCGATTTACATTGGATTCAAGGTGTACATTTAATATGTGTATGTTTTACAAGACTGTGCTCTGCAAAAAATGAAAAAAGCTTTATCAAGATGATTTATATCCAATTTAAACATGACATAGCAATATTTTGGTTAAAAAGAATGGTTAAAAGCAACATTTCAAAGCCTTCTACTTAAGCTCTTCACTCCCACCGTGATGAAATCAGATCATGCTCTTTAAAAGCAAGGCTGTGGACTTGTGTTTATATCAATATGTTGACCATGATAGTGCACAGGTAGATTCTTCTCACATTTAACAATTATGTACATTATATTTGCCTGAAGTACAGTTTCCAATGATAAACTGTGGTTCTATTCCCTTAGAGCTTTTAACAATGTACACTTCAAAGAGATCTGTACTTTTGGTATAGTTCTTTTTTTTTTTTACCAGAGCCAGTACAGATTTGTTTGATATTTTCCTATCTGCTCTTGATGATGATTGTGTTTCAGTTCTTTCACAGAGTTTATTCTTCAATAAATGCTTCCTCCAAGAAAGTATATCCTTGGTATTAAACCGAATAGGGAGAATGTGTTTTTTCTAGAATTCAGTAAAGCTCTGACAGTCTGCTGCATCACTGAGAGCCAGAATGAAGAGCAAGAGAGGTACCACCGATCTCATCCTGAGACAAACAGGAGAAGAGTAACATTTATGTTTAATATTTTTGAAAGAAGATTCTCTGCATTTTTCTTTGATAAACTGTCAAAAACATTAATATTGTGGAATTCCAATTTAAAATCATTTTGTTTGATTATCAGATGTTTAGATGCAATTGTTTCTGTGAGTCAAAGTTCATTATGATTGGTCATTACTCCAGTCTTCAGTGTTACATGATCCTTCAGAAATCATTCTAATTTGCTGATTTGATGCTCAAGAATCATTTCTTCTTGTTTTTTTTTGTTTTTTTTTCAAAGCTGAAATTGCTTGAGCTGCTTAATGAAATGTGGATACAGTTATACAGTGTTTTTCATTGTATTCACAAATCAACAGAAAGTCAATTCCATAACAAAAAATGCACAAACTTTTAAACAATAGTATACATTTTGGGGCAGTTTTCTGGACAGGGTTTAAATTAAGATAGGAGTATGCTTAATCTAGAATAGTAAAACAGTAAATTAATCTATTACTTTTCCTACATATTTTTTTTAACAAAAAAAGTGGTAAAATATCTATTTAGAAGTCTTAGACCTTTCCAACGATATATAGTTTGTCATGATTAGATTATGATTTAATTGTAAAATAGTGATGTAACCTTAAGCATCCCACCGAGGGGACGGGTGACAGTTAAGAAATTAAGTTAAATTAGAAGAAGTTCAATAAAACATCTTCATTGTATTTCTACAAGCAGAGGAGAATAGCCAAACCAAAAAGAAACAAAAAAAACACAATGTAACATTTATAAAACTGTACACAATGGAAAGCGCACATGTGACTGAGGCTATAGTGCCATCTAGTGGTCGCTGATTTCTGTGGCTCAGCTGTGTGTGGATTGGGCAAGACTAAAACGGCGGAACGAAAGTCTCAAAATTAAAATGAATCAAACAGAATTGACTCAGAAGAGACATGAATGAATGCACATGCGTCGCCTGATCCACAAATGCACATTTTAATCACTACATGCACAAATTATGATAATTTAATACAAACTTAAACATTTGTATTCACAAATATGTCTCTATTTGCTGCGAAATGCTACACATTAATGTAATCCTTAACTTTGCACACAGCGGTTGAAAAGCTTTCGTTTCAGCATAGTGACGCACATTTGCTAATTTTTCAAATCGTGTACACATTCATGAATAGCACTGGGCCATGTTTGTTGGTAGCTGTGTGTGTGACGTGAAATGCTGTAAACCAGTGGTTTTCAAACCGGTCCTGCAAGCACCCCCATCACTGCACATTTTCTGTGTCTCCCTTATCTGTCACACCTGATTCAACTCATCAGATCATTAGTAGAGACTGCAAGTCCTGAAATGGGTGTTTCAAAAAAAAAGAGACATACAAAATCAAAACTTATAAACTTCCTCCAAACACATTGTAAAAAACCACTGCTGTAAACTGTGAAAATGAAGTCTCAAAATCCAAATGAACCGAACGAGATCAACTAGAACTAGACGTCAGTTAATGCACGTGTGTCACCTGATCCACATATGCACGGATTCCTTTTTGCGTGAGCAATTTATGATACATTAATGGAGAACAGAAAATTTTTATTCATGACCATGTCTGTATTTGTACACATCACTGCACAATCATTTAATCCCGAATTTCACAGACTCAAATTGAAAGGCATGTGTTTGTGGTTAGTAAGATACATGTATAAAATGTATGCAGAACATGGATAATTTGCGAGCATCTATTAATCATTTTGAGTCTACTTTCATCCCATACTAGTCAGACGAGCATGGAAAAGCTACCGCAGCCAAATGAGCTTCAGTAGAACAACTGTGAACTGCGGTCTGATGAGATGTAGTTCAGACTATAAGTCAGTAAAACACACTTTCCTATGAGCATACATACCTAGCTCTGTCGTCAGCTAATTTATAAAATTACCAAAAAGGTGATTAAAGCTGCAAACTGTGAATTTATACGCATCACACAAGATCGTCTCTCAAATGCATACTAAAATATATTCTGCAATTCGAGATCTCAATATAAGGCACAAGCTGATATGTTTTTTATTTGTAATTTAATGCACAAATAAATGTAAGCACGGTGCAATTATAATAGAAAATATGCAAAAATGAAACCATTTAAATGCATAAAATAACTCATTTTATATTCTGGCATTTATATCTACTGCTGACTTACGGCCTTTTTCACATTTTTATCACTATCTGTGTTGGAGAGCAAGCATTGCGAGTTTTGAGAAGCTGAATGAGCAATAAAGCTATAGCAGTATCTAATTCACATCTCAATCTCAATTACAATTAAGTACAAATCAGTCACATTCACTCATTATTAATTGATCTAATTCACAAATATTTCAATTACAGTTAAGTAGAAATTAATTGTACTCAGTTGTGTTTTAGGCACTAAAACAGACCAATACTTTATAATCAATCACATTTTTATATTGAAATTTCATGCCACCCCAGACTGGTTGCTGGCACTTCCCTAGCCACCCGTATAAAAACATCCTGGCTCCACCGCTGATAGCAAGGGCTTTTTAAATAATATAATAAATAAAAGGAAAACAGAATAGAAAAATAATAGAGCAAGTTAGTGTTAGAGTTCTTTTTGCTTGTGTTAATTGTAAAATAAATGAAAATAAACCAATACAGAAAACAAAAATATTATAATTTTTTTTATAGTTTTTTTTTTTAAGAAAACAAGCAGCAAATGAATAGAGTGCAAGTCTAAAAGGGACAAGTGTGTTTTTTGTTGTTGTTTTTTTTTAGGAATATAATTAGAATAGAGAGTGCTAGAGTTAGAGGGTCAAATAAAGATGGAAGAGATGTGTTTTAAGCCGATTCTTAAAGATGGCTAAGGACTCAGCTGCTCAGATTGAGTTGTCGGGTCATTCCACCAGGAGGGAACATTTAATATAAAAGTCCATAAAAGTGACTTTGTGCTTCTTTGGGATGGCACAATCAAGCGATGTTCACTTGCAGAACACAAGCTTCTAGAGGGCACATAAGTATGAAGTAATTATGATTCCTCATTGAAGTAATGAATTTAGGTAAAGGGGTGCAGAGCCAGTGGTGGTTTTGTATGCAAACATCAATGATAAACATAAGAGACAAAGAAAATAATAAAAATAAAAACAAAAACCAGAACACAACTAACAAGAAAGAAAGAACAGTTCCCATTACTACCCATGCCATCCTAGGGACATAGTCACAAACACTAATGGGACAATCAGTAATCACACTTGGCCTACTTAACACGTTATTAAACTATGCTATCAAGGTAGCGAAAAAGGGGAGACCAAATCTTATCAAACTGATCCAGTTCGTTGATAAAGAAAAAATGAATTTTCCAGATGTAATAACCTAATCATTTCATCCAACCGCATTTTAACAGTAGGGACATTGATGTTCTTCCAAAACTTAAGTATTAGCTTCTTTGCAATAAGAAGTCCATAAGACAACAACTGTTGTTGAGATTTTTGAAAAGTAATATTATCTGAGAATCCAAATATCACCACAAGTGGATCAGGCTCTAATTCAACATGTAATATTTCTGACAAAGTTTTAAAAATATTAGTCCAGAATGGAGTTAACTTAGAGCAAAGAGCATAACTATGCAAGAGTGTGGCTTCCTCTGTCTGACATTTATCACATATTGGGGAAACATCTGAAAAAATTCTATGCAGCTTTGTTTTAGAGTAATGAAGTTGATGAATAATCTTAAATTGAATAAGGCAATGCCGAGAATTAACAGAGCATATGCAAACATCAATGCCTTGAATTTTATGCGAGCAGCTATTGGTAGCCATTGAAGTAATGAATTTAGGTAAAGGTGTGCAGAGCCAGTGGTGGTTTTGTATGCAAACATCAATGCCTTGAATTTTATGCGAGCAGCTATTGGTAGCCAGTGCAACTTGATAAACAGAGTTGTGACGTGTATTCTTTTTGGCTCATTAAAAATTAATCTTGCTTCCGCATTCTGGATTAATCCTAGAGGTTTGATAGAACTGGCTGGAAGACCTCTCAAGAGAGCATTACAGTAGTCCAGCCTGGACAGAACAAGAGCTTGAACAAGGAGTTGTGCAGCATGCTCCGAAAGAAAGGGCCTGATCTTCTTAATGTTGAATAAAGCAAATCTGCAGGACCGGACAGTTTTAGCAATGTGGTCTGAGAAAGTTAGCTGATCATCAGTTATAACTCCATGGTTTCTGGCAGTTGAAACATTTGCCTATCATTTGTGGTCCAGCTTCACCTACAGAAGAAGTGAGTATAAGGATTTTTAATGAATCTTTGCAAATCGCCTTTCCTAATAATGTGCTAATTAGCAAGTTTCACGGTGAAACGGCAGATGCTTTTATTTGTACGGCTAAAGTAAACTTTAGTCTCTCTGAGAGCAGCTCGGAAGAAAGAGGCGGGGTCAGCAGAGCTCATTAATTTAAAGGAAAATGCTATAAAACGACTTGCTCTGAAAAGAGCTGTTTTTGATGGGGAAAAATTAGTTTTACACTACCATTGAGAAATTTTAGCCAAACTATGTTAAAGACTTTTCATTAAGACCCTAAAGAATCATATCAACTTGTGGAAAATGGGCATCCGGTGACCCCTTTAACAGTGCAGATTTATTTTCACAGGCTTCTTTGTTCATAGCTACCAATCATTTTGATATATAAAGACTGGAAATACAACGTTAATCTGAAGTTAAACCTGCCTCCTGGTAGTTTTAATTTAAGGCTCAATTTAGTACTGAAGTAGCTCTAGTCTTCCTCCAGGAAATCATCCTATTAAATCTGGACTAGACTAAGTCTAAGACTACTTAAAACCATGACAGAGAAAACAGATTTGTTTATCTGGTTAGGACTAGGCTTAAATCTCTGTGCCAGGAAACCGGCCCTTGGACAATTTGACAGAAATGTTTACTGAATTCATTATAATGTGCAACAATGTCATAAAATAATGTCAGTTTTTTTTTTTTTTTTAGTTTCTAAGAACCTAAAAACTGCAGTGTGTTATTGAGTCTCACTTCCCTCTTCAGTAATGGTAGGTGTTTTTTGCTGCAGTGTAAAGTTTAAATGTGTGTGAGATGGTTTTAACAGTTTTTCTTCCCATGCAGGCAGTTTGTGATTGACATCAGCATTTTCTGCAATATAATAATGCATTATATAATGGCTATATTGTGTATTCTGATTTAGCAAAAAAAAAAATAATAATATATATATATATCATCTTAATATGAAGAGTCCTCCAGACAAGTTGCACTAGATTAAAATGAGAGTAGTAAATAAGATGCAGTAGCATCGAAGAGTATCTGAACTTCAGGATTGTACAGATGCAGATTTTACCTTTGCACTGTTCTTGAGGTTGTGTAAATGAGAGCTTCTCGCCGAGTCTGAGCTGGAGTTCATAAAGCATCAGCAGTGGCAGAGATGCTTTCTGGACTGGTATTTATTGGGTTGAAAAGAGGGAGCTGTAAAAATACACATTGTTTCTAGGAATATACACCACAAACATTTCTTGTCATCAGGGAAAATACTTTAAGATTATGGAGCATTTGAGGCAGCTTTACAGAAAGGACATTTAGATATTTTAAGTGACTAAAAGGAATTTTTCAACTGTATCATGTATCATACATTGCAGGTGATCAAAATTGCTCCACAAAAAGAGCACTAATGATACATTAATGCTTTTGGCAGATGCTTTTATTTGTAAGCGACTTACACTGCATTTAAGATTTACATTTATCAGTTTGTTTCATGATACCAAACTGGGCTCTGCAAAGAAATGCTTTTTGATCCAATTTAAACATCTATGGGGCAGACAAAAAGACTGAAAACAACATTAATCTGAAGTTAAACTTGCTTACTGGTAGGTTAAATTTAAGCCCCAATTTAGTGCCGAAGTAGCTCTAGTCTTCCTTCAGGAAATCAGCCTATTAAATTCTGGACTAGACTAAATCTAAGACTACTTAAAACCATGACAGAGAAACCAGATTTCTGTTAATCTGGTTTAAAGGGCCTTTTTAGTTTAGGACTAGGCTTAATCTCTGTTCAGGTATCCGCCCCTATGTGGCATAGCAAAATTTTTAATGAATAAAACATTTTAACAACATTTTAAGCCTTCTTTAGATTTTCACTGCCACTGTGATGAAATCAAATCATGCTGTATAATAGTTGGTTTCTGGACATTTGTTCTTTTCAATGTGTTGATTTTGTCCTCACCTTCAACACTTACACAGTATTTGACTGTTCTACATTATTCAGTTGTACACTTCCATTAAAACATCTCTGTGGTATTGTTAGTAAGCTTATAAACATGTTTGAATTATCATGATGCTTGGAAAGTGTCCTATTGAGATGAAGCAGAATTTACAAACCCGATTCCAAAAAAGTTGGGACACTGCATTCTGTTTTTATTCACAATTTGTACAATGATGTGGAAGTTTCAAATTTCAATATTTTATTCAGAATACAACAAAGATGACATATCAAATGTTTAAACTAAGAAAATGTATCATTTTAAGGGAAAAATAAGTTGAATAAGTTAAATTTCATGGCATCAACACATCTCAAAAAAGTTGGGACAAGGCCATGTTTACCACTGTGTGGCATCCCCTCTTCTTTTTATAACAGTCTGCAAACGTCTGGGGACTGAGGCGACAAGTTGCTCAAGTTTAGGAATAGGAACGTTGTCCCATTCTTGTCTAATACAGGCTTCTAGTTGCTCAACTATCTTAGGTCTTCTTTGTCACATCTTCCTCTTTATGATGCGCCAAATGTTTTCTATGGGTGAAAGATCTGGACTGCAGGCTGGCCATTTCAGTACCCGGATCCTTCTTCTACGCAGCCATGAGGTTGTAATTGATGCAGTATGT
This sequence comes from Cyprinus carpio, assembly GCF_018340385.1. Lineage (NCBI taxonomy): Eukaryota > Metazoa > Chordata > Actinopteri > Cypriniformes > Cyprinidae > Cyprinus > Cyprinus carpio. The sequence continues at coordinate 13,540,445 of NC_056620.1, forward strand.
GGTCTGGCATTTTCATGTTGGAAAATGCAAGGTCTTCCCTGAAAGAGACGACATCTGGATGGGAGCATATGTTGTTCTAGAAACTTGGATATACCTTTTCAGCATTGATGGTGCCTTTCCAGATGTGTAAGCTGCCCATGCCACACGCACTCATGCAACCCCAAACCATCAGAGATGCAGGCTTTTGAACTGAGCGCTGATAACAACTTGGGTTGTCCTTGTCCTCTTTAGTCCAGATAACATGGCGTCTCAGTTTTTCCAAAAAGAACTTCAAATTTTGATTTGTCTGACCACAGAACAGTTTTCCACTTTGCCACAGTCCATTTTATATGAGCCTTGGCCCAGAGAAAACACCTGTGCTTCTGGATCATGTTTAGATATGGCTTCTTTTTTGACCTGTAGATTCTTAGGGAATGGCACGGTGGATTGTGTTCACCGACAATGTTTTCTGGAAGTATTCCTGAGCCCCATGTTGTGATTTCCATTACAGTAGCATTCCTGTATGTGATGCAGTGCCGTCTAAGGGCCCGAAGATAACGGGCATACAGTATGGTTTTCTGGCCTTGACCCTTACGCACAGAGATTGTTCCAGATTCTCTGAATCTTTGGATGATATTATGCACTATAGATGATGATAACTTCAAACTCTTTGCAATTTTTCTCTGAGAAACTCCTTTCTGATATTGCTCCACTATTTTTCACCCCAGCATTGGGGAATTGGTGATCCTCTGCCCATCTTGACTTCTGAGAGACACTGCCACTCTGAGAGGCTCTTTTATACCCAATCATGTTGCCAATTGACCTAATAAGTTGCAAATTGGTCCTCCAGCTGTTCCTTGTACATTTAACTTTTCCGGCCTCTTATTGCTACCTGTCCCAACTTTTTTGGAATGGGTAGCTCTCAATATTTGGTATGACATTTCAGAACGTCTCACTTTTCACTTCACAACATTTGATATATTATCTATATTCTATTGTGAATACAATATAAGTTTATGAGATTTGTAAATTATTCCATTCCTTTTTTACTCATAATTTGTACAGTGTCCCAACTTTTTTGGAATCGGGTTTGTAATTTATTGCTTTGATCAAAGCTGAATTTTCAGCATCTTTCCATTACATAAACTGCCATGGACTGTAGAGAAAATAAGAAAGTTTGGGTCTTAATTTAAGACTTACAGACTACCCTATAATAAAAGGTTCATTCCTACAGGATTACCTCACTTCCTGTGAGAAATATGTGTAGATCTGTATACACAAGAACAACACTTTTCATTCTGCAAGAGAAGAGCAGCCATTTATTTGGTGACGTCCCAACACTCAGTGGTTGAATAAGGGGGGGCATGGGGGCCCATCAGGACTGCCTATGCTAAGGCCCGGGATCTTGTGCAACGCCCCTGGTTATGGACAACGTTTTTAACATCAAGCCATAAACTTGAGCTCAGTACTGGATTAGCATCTAGACATGACTGACATTCTGCCTTTCCAGGAACTTTCCTGAAGGAGAAGCATGTTCTGAGTGTACTCTTCACAGCGCTCTGCTCTTCACTGCTCCATGACCTCCTTGGAACTTTCTTTCCTGAAACACAGAACCAAAGGTCAAACTAAACAAAACCTTACAAACTTGCTGCTAAATGTATAAAGAAGCCTCACTCTATAATCACAGGTTTCATTACTAGCCAGGTTTCCATCCAAGTATTGGGGCTGGAGCTGAACTCTGCACTACACACCACAACAATTCCCTATATACTACATGTTCTTGGCCACATCAAACTGCATGATTGTTGCTATATGCAAAGACTGAGCATTTTACTGTACTAATCCTGATTATCCTCCACTTGATTGCACACTATTTTCCTATTTAATACTGTAAAGCTGCTTTGACACAATCTGTACTGTTAAAAGCGCTGTATAAATAAAGCTTACTTGACTTGACCAGTCATGTTTATGAACCCTAAAATGTTGCATACATGATGATACAACCCATGGGTTTCATGAGCTGCTCCATTGTGCTGCTGTCTTTTGATATATCCTATTTTAACAATATTACAGTAGCATATTTGTAAAAACAGTAAGCACTAAACTGGTGAAATTTTTCTATACATTATTAGAAATATTTTGAGTACACAAGATACAATATAATTTGTGATATATTTAAAATTATGTCCAGAACTTGCTAAATGGCAGATTTTTTGTGAAACAAAATTTGTGACAATGCACATCATTTTAGCGGTAAAAGACCAACTGGATGGAGACAGGAAGTTTTGATTCTGTTGATAACAAAACTGGATGGAAACTTGTCTACAGACAGATATCAAGCTTGTCAGGGAAGCTGTGTGCAGGTTGTGTAAGTTGTGCAGAAGAGCAGCAGAGTGATCCTCATTCTTTACTTGAGAACATCTCTATAATGTGTTGATTGTCTGGAGAAGAGCGCTTGACAGTCTTCACTGAGGAAGAGGGTTCTTCATCTTCATTCTCTGAAGCGTCTGGAGATCACAGCAGTTTAAAAAAGTTAAATTACATGCCAAAACTTCATGTTGATAAGATGATAAATGAACAGACATATTCTACAATAACATGTGTAACTGATCTACTGACTGCTCACCCGTTTCTGTGACGCGACGCTTGAGCTTGATTGTTTTCACTGAGGTTGTCTGTCTCCAGGTAACCATCTCACCACGTCCGGTTTCCAAGTGTTTTATGTTATGATAATAATTACCCTGGTTCCGAAGCTGTTCAAGAAGAATTCTTCGTTTCTTTGACCGTTTGGGAAAACTGAAGGCTTTAGCAACTTCTGTTTCATTGGAATGACTTCTTTCAAGATGTCTAGCGATCTTGCCTTGTGCCTTTTCACAGTAGACACAGTACTGTTTCTTGTTCCACGTTCGTTTGCCTTCAGGACCTCGCTGACTTGTTTTGATTGTCATTTTTCTTGGACTTTTTTGCTTTGCCTTCTTGACCTTTTAAGATTAATGAAATATTGTGTCTTTTACAGTCTTTCGATTGGTCTTTTCAAGCTGGGACTCTTCTGAATGAAGGTCATCATCATCAGTACACTCCTCTGCTGAAGGAACAAAGACTGAGCCTTTGCTCTCATCCAGATCACTCGAGTCCGTGTTGCCCTGGTTCGATTGCCCCTGTTAACAAATACAATTCAGACATTCACCATCCTGTTATTTAGGAAAGATCACAATGGTTAAAAATATATATTGGTTGAAAAATAAAATATCACTCCATAGTTTATATGTTACCCCAAAGACAAAACACTTTCAACCCAAAGAAGAATGAAATGGGGTCATGTACTGAGAAGTCAAACTGTTCTTGACACAGTCTCTGTCTATGAAACAATGTAATTTTCAAAACTCAAAACATCCTCCTCAAGCTGTGATCACATTTACTATTGCTGAGCAAAATTTTACAGGAAAATATGGTGGCAAAATACCATGAATGAACTATGGAAACAATGACAAAAACATCCAGCAAGCAGAAAAAAAAAAAAAAAAAACAAGCAGCCTCATTTCAACGATGATTGTATAATATTGAAGTGCAATGTTGTACAAAACTGACTGAGTAGATGCCACTTAGTTATTGTTAATATTCTGTTTTGTTTAATTGCTAAGTTACACAGCTGACATCACCAAAGAAGCTTGGTTCCAAGTAGGGATGCACCGAATTTTCGGCAACCGAAGTTAACAGAATTAGCAAAAACACTGAATATATTGTACCAAACAATGACGCGGCACGATCAATTAAGAGGTGCGCACCAATGCAGCAAACATGTCAGCAGTGTGGAGGCATTTAAAACTGTTCGAATAAGACACAAAAATCATTACAAGCACCGACAGCGAGAGACTGTTTAGGTCAGGGTATATTCTGGCAAACTGTTTACCAATCACGTTTCACAATCGGCAAAGCAAACTGTGGTACACGCCATTACCAACACGCGATGGGTAACTCGCAAAGCACATTGATCCTTTCTGTTTTCCCATCACGATACCATAGACAGTACGAGGTTGAGAAGTAGAAGGCGGGGCAACAGTTAAAACATTTCAAAGTAAAAGTTCATGCAAACAGATATTAATAGACAGGTTTTAGTCAAATATTTATGGTTATAGCAAAATCGAGTGTTAAAGTAGAGCGCAAACAATTATATTTGGAACATTAGAATATTGTATCCAATATGCGGTCACTTCCTCGTATTCATTCCCGGCTAAAGAACACCATTTTTTTGGGATCACATGCATAGTTATGCACAATGAAGAGTACAATATAGAATAAAACACAATATAACAAAAATCAGATATAGTTTAAATGTCATTTGAAATAACGATGAGCACTTGTATTGGTATGGTTTTAAGTAGATCATTAATTATTAAATACATTTACATTTAGCAGAAGCTTTTATGCAAAGCGACTTACAAATGACGACCATAGAAGCAATCAAAACCAACAAAAGAGTAAAATTCAAATGCTATGACAAGTCTCAGTTAGCCCAATGCAGTAGGCCTACACATAGCAAGGTTTATTATATTATATATATAGGATATATATATATATTATATATATAGATATATATATATATATATATATACATATATATATACACACACACACAACACACATCCATATATACACACACATACATGCATAGATACATACAGTGGTCGAATTGTACAAATATTCCTGTGGTGGGGGGGTTGGGTATTTGGGGTTTGTCCCTTAGCTAATTTTAAACAGTAAATACAAAATTTTTCTAAAAATGTTTTTAATTAATTAAAAATTTGCCTTATAAAACAAACTATTATTTTTAAGCTTTTTTCTGAAATGGAGAAATTTGGGTCAATACTGCCAATTAAACAATATTTTGCTGAATGTGTTTTTGTGCTGGCACCTTGGCTGGTTTTGGACTGTCATGGATAAATAAAGGTGTAAAATCACCTGTGGGTGGCAGCAAATCCCTGTTTTAATAAATGATTTATTGAATCATTCAAATCAAACGATTCACTCAAAATGGTTGATTCAATTAGAAACGAAACAAGTGAATGGAGAGTTGAATCACTGGCTCACACGATTCGTTCAAAAACAGATTCATTCAAGGAATAAAACACCGCGTTGCTCTATACTGATGTATAAAATTATTAGCATATTTATGTGCTGATATTCAGAAAAGTACATTGCTTGTGCAATGAATATAAAAACACAAAAACTCATACATAAGTATTTTTTTCTTTCATTGCTTGAATTATAAGGGCATTCTAACTGCATTCTAATGGGCTTCATAGCGCAGATGTGTTTTTTGTGTGTGTGTTTTGTTTGTGTTTTTTGAAGAAGACAACTGAAGGTATGATTTTTCCTTGATTAGAATTTAAAGAACTTCAAAAGTTGTGCTTGTGTCTTTAAATTCTAATCAAGGAAAAATCATACCTTCAGTTGTCTTCTTTTTAAAGAACTTCAAAAGTTGCGCTTGAACCATTTTGCACGAGAAATGAGTGAAACTTGCTTCAGCTTGTGCGCAACTTGTTACAGTACAGAGTTTTAATTGGCCAATCGCTGTTATTTAGTTTGTGAATTATCATAAATAGAGAATTTTAACATTTAATTTGCACGATAAATTTTACATATGCTAATACAGAACATTATTAATCTAAAGGGGATGATTGGGGGGATGGTGGTTTCACTGTGGGGATGCTTTATGTCATTTTTTTTTTTCACCAGGGGGATGCCATTCCCCTGCAAAACCCCCTCAGTTCAAGCCCTGCATAGATATAGACCTATATACACACACACATACAAAGAATACAAGTTGATAGAATAGAAATAGAATATAGAAAGCTATAGTGGGTTTTTTTTTAAAGAAAAACAAGCAGTTATAAAACGAATAGAGAGTGCAAGTAGAGTCAAGTGTTTTTATTTAAATGTAAACATGTAAACAAATATGTACAGAACTTTTTTTACAGTTACATTGTGTGGCATGATGGGTAAGGATAGTGGTTCTCAGATGTGATTGGGTGGGGTGGTATTTTCTTGACGTCATCAAACCAAAGTCACTTTAGGCGCATCGAGTGGTGTATCATTCCTGAATCCTGATATGAATCAGTCTTTGAAAGACCCATTATTATAGACAATTCAGTGACCAAATATTAAAGACAGACACTTGAATTTATTCCTGAATGAATCAGAATCTTGAACAAATAGATTCAATAAAAGGCTTCTTTATTAACACAATGACTTACCGACACCTAGTGACGATATTACGTAAGTATCATAAAGTAGGCCTATCATTTCATTTTGTCATTACATATTTCTATATTAAAAATGTTATATTAAACATTAATCTCATTTAATTATACAGTTGTTATTGCTATGTAAATGCATGTACAACCGTCTGATCAGCATTAAACTGGTAACAGGCCTACATCTAAGTTAATACTGATTTAATTGGTAACAGCCTATTGTCATATTACATGTATTCCAATTAAACATAAACATTTAAGAATTTAACATTAAGAATGACATACATATTTAGGCCTAATATGAAATTCGGTATGGTTAAAAAAATCAGTTGCCCCTAATGGGAAAGTTAATTTCTGACACTGATAGAATCATCTCTGGTTTATTTCTTGTTGCAGGTATGAAGTAAATTCATGAGATAAATGAATATTTCACGGGTAGGTTGCAGAATGTATGCTGCCTACACAAAAGAAAGCTTTGTCTTCCTTGGTATAAAGTTTGCGTCAAGACATTCATTAAATCTGGCTGTTTGATGAAGAGAAAGAGATTACATGTAGTAGAAATAAAAGTCATTTAGAATCCGTAGAAGCGGAGGACTATTATTATGTTTTTGTTTTTTTAATACTTTTTGTATAAATATTTTTTGTGTGTGTGTGTGTTGTATATATATATGTGTGTGTGTGTGTGTGTGTGTATATTTATATAGAAAAACAAAAATAAAATGAAAATCCTATACGTGTACTGCATTGGGCTAACTGAGGCTTGTCATAGCATTTGAATATTATTGCTCTTTTGTTGGTTTTGATTGCTTCTATTGTCATCATTTGTAAGTCACTTTGCATAAAAGCTTCTGCTAAATGATTAAATGTAAATGTATTTAATAATTAATGATCTACTTAAAATTACCAGCATACCAATACAAGTGCTCATCGTTATTTCAAAGGACATTTTCTTAAATTGTGTTTGTTGTATATTGTATTCTTCATTGTGCATAACTATGCACGTGATCCCTAAAAAATTGTGTTCTTTAGCCGGGAATGAATACGAGGAAGTGACCGCATATTGGATACAATATTCTAATGTTCCAAATATAATTGTTTGCACTCTACTTTAACACTGGATTTTGCTATAACCATAAATATTTGACTGAAACTTGACTATTAATATCTGTTTGCATGAACTTTTACTTTGAAATGTTTTAACTGTTGCCCCGCCTTCTACTTCTCAACCTCTTACTTTCTATGGTATCGTGATGGGAAAACAGCAAGGATTAATGTGCCTGCGAGTTACCCATCACGTGTTGGTAATGGCGTGTACCACAGTTTGCTTTGCCGATTGCGAAACATGATTGGTAAACAGTTTGCCAGAATATACCCTGACCCGTTCCACTGTCACCGTACTCTCCTCTGAGTCGCTGAGGAGGTGCTGGCCATTCACCAAGAGACTGACCGCCTGAAGACCCCAGAACACATGGAGGCAGGGCCGGGCTCAAACTGATGCTGTTTTTCTGATTTTAATCCTAAACTATGTTGTAAATAGTTGTAAAAAGTACTTTCAGTTATGTATAGAACAATTTGTTTAATGTGTAAAAAAAAATTACAAGACAAAAAAATAAACATATAAAAGAATGTTTTGTGAAATAATTATAAGCTGCATTAAAAAAAATTAACAATGTACATAAGTACTTCTCTTTTATTTACGTGTGAATATGCAAAACAAAAATACAAAATGTTCAGAAAGTACAAAAATAAAATACAGAAACTCGCTCCCTCTCCTGTCCCTGGACACTCGCTCCCTCTCCTGTCCCTGGACACTCGCCCCCTCACCAGTCCCGGGACACTCGCCCCCTCACCTGTCTCGGGACACTCGCCCTCTCTCCTGTCCCTGGACACTCAACTCCCTCACCTGTCCCAGGACACTCAACTCCCTCACCTGTCCCTGGACACTCAACTCCCTCACCTGTCCCAGGACACTCAACTCCCTCACCTGTCCCAGGACACTCAACTCCCTCACCTGTCCCTGGACACTCAACTCCCTCACCTGTCCCTGGACACTCAACTCCCTCACTCAACTCCCTCACCTGTCCCTGGACACTCAACTCCCTCACCTGTCCCTGGACACTCAACTCCCTCACCTGTCCCTGGACACTCAACTCCCTCACCTGTCCCAGGACACTCAACTCCCTCACCTGTCCCAGGACACTCAACTCCCTCACCTGTCCCTGGACACTCAACTCCCTCACCTGTCCCCTGGACACTCAACTCCCTCACCTGTCCCAGGACACTCAACTCCCTCACCTGTCCCTGGACACTCAACTCCCTCACCTGTCCCAGGACACTCAACTCCCTCACCTGTCCCTGGACACTCAACTCCCTCACCTGTCCCAGGACACTCAACTCCCCTCACCTGTCCCAGGACACTCAACTCCCTCACCTGTCCCAGGACACTCAACTCCCTCACCTGTCCCTGGACACTCAACTCCCTCACCTGTCCCTGGACACTCAACTCCCTCACCTGTCCCAGGACACTCAACTCCCTCACCTGTCCCAGGACACTCAACTCCCTCACCTGTCCCTGGACACTCAACTCCCTCACATGTCCCAGGACACTTGGCAAATAAATCATGCCTGTTAACTTATTGTTTGTGGGATTATAACACTTTCGCTAGGTATTTGAGTAAATGAAAACACAATACTTACATTTTAATGTTAATTCCTCCACAGAACTCTCCCATGCCATGTTCTCTGAATATAAACACCGTTTTCATATGGGCGCAAGTGATTCTGGGATATGGTTGGGTGCGACGTGTCCATAAGTTATACACTTCATTTTCATGGGAAATTTGAAGTTGCTTTGGAAATTCGTCAGCCTTCGTTGCACCGTGGTGACGCATTCGCACTTCAAATGTGGTCTTTGGAGTGCACATTCTGACTTTGGGACAGCTTACGTCGTGACACTATGACGCAATCGCCCTTCATATCCGAACTTCAGAAACCACACACTTCAGTTTGGGACAGCCTTCGTCACACCATTGTGATGCATTCACACTTCAAATTAGTCCATTCACTTAACTTTGGGACACAGCTAAAATATCCCGGTTCTTACTTGTGAATTCAGTTCACTGGAGACTCGCACTAAATGGTTCATTTGAATTAGTGTCGACTCGAGAACAGCTGCAATCAAATAATTATAATACGTGAATGAATCGTTTGGTGTGATTTCCGAACCAATTTAAAAGGTTCATTCAAAAGAATCAGTTCGTTCTTGAATCAGACATTCGTTTGTGCTAATAAAGTTTAAGATAGTTTGTCATTGTAGCCTACTGTTTTATTGTTGTTGTGCTTTTTAATTAAGAATAACAATCAATCCAGCTTTTATTTTAGTCTTAAAAAGTGAAAGGTATATGCAAAACAGACAATTACGTTTTTAGTAAAACGTGTCATCAAGATGGCGAATTTGAAAAGCGTATGAAAAGAGGAATAACGTTAGCTGTTTACAAAATTTTAATCTAAAAATTAAACTGATGTAAAAGAACGGTTAAAAAAAAAAAAATTATTACCAAATTTAGTGTTTGTGCGACTAACTGATAAAGTCCCAAAAGAGCGACCAGTGGGAAGAACGAGTCTAGAGCCCTGCTAATATGTCTGGAATATAGTAAAAGTTAGATTATGATGGGTCTAATGGGTACATTTATCGTATTTAATGATGAACCTGTATAGTATATGTTATTGATAATTTTCATTTAATTATGTATAGGAGGCATGTGTTAAAAATGTATGTGGTTTTTTAATATTGAATTGTTGATAGTAGTGGGTTTGCCATAAGTCACTGTCTTATTAAAGCATATAACGGTAATAAAGTGAAATTAATGTATGTTTACAATAATTGTTTAAGTGTATGGTAGGTGTGTAAGCAAATATTTATGCTGTGTAATAAAAACCCATGACAAGTGTAAAATATACATGAAGTTGCTGGCCATCTTGTTTATATGTCTTTGTATGTCGTAGTATAAGGTTGTATTGTATGAGATTTTTCTTTTGTTTTGCACAGGAGTATTGCTGTTGTGAAAATCATGAAGAGGGCCAAGGTTGAAATTGAAGGATATCTTCATGATGTATCTGAAATTTTGGAAGGGGCTGATAATCACAAATATTTTACAGCCTTAATACAGGAGATGGAAAAAAACAGTCATGTAGTGGTGTTTGATCTTCAGAGACATAATGTGTTTTGCAGTGTGGAGAAAGACAGGTAATTGACAAAATGTTGAAATTAGTAAATGTTTTTTTTAAATTAATATAATTATTATTTTTGTTATGATGGTTTGTCTGAGAAAAAACTAATGTAAATGATGTTTTGTTGTATTTTTAGAACACCTGTAAGACCCTCACATCAGAGAAATGAAGTTGATTAATTTTGAGCACAGCATCCTTGCTGAGATGTGTGCGTCAGCTTAACTTTGTATTTGACGAGTCCTCTCATGATGTTGTGAAAGATGTGACAGTGCAGCATATTTTGCAAGAGGGCCATGAATATCAAAGGGTAAGTCCTAACGGTCTATTTTCTGAAATTGATATTTATACATTGTCTGAAAGCTGAGTGAATAAGATTTATATTTATGTGTGTTACGTTTGTTAGAGTAGGACAATATTTGGCTGATTTGGCTGAAAATCTTGAATCTGAGGGTGCAAAAAAATAAATTCACATGTAAAGTTGTACAAATGAAGTTCTTAGCAATGCATATTAGTAATAAAATATTAAGCTTTACTATATTTATGGTAGAATATTTACAAAATATCTTCATACAACTTGAACTTTTCTTTTTGGCAGGTGAGAAATTTTGACACACACATTGTATTATTGGTTATTGCTACAAATGTAGCTACGCTACTTTGGACTGGTTTTCTGCTGCAGGGTCACATTTGTCATGTGGAAGGATTTGATGGTGTTATCATTTTAACTGGTTTGCATGAACATGCATTATCTATGAAAATTCATTTTTAGAGCGCCTATTTTGATAGGTAGGCATAGAGAATAGTGTGTTGTATGTGTAATTCACTTACATTATATTACACATTACAGCCGTTGTAGGTAGTTTATTTTTGGATGTATGAGTACTGTGTGACAGAGTAAGATAATGTTGTTGTTGTTGTTGTTGTTGATCCGTAAATTGATTCATGATTTATGAGGTATGTTTTGTTTTTTATTTGTGTTTATAGGTGAATGTTACCATCAAAGTTTTGCAGTTGTCTGAAGATAGACCAGGCATGACCCGTAGCCACCAAAGAATGGCCAGGCGATCGTATGATGTCGCACACCAGACAAGCAGCATCTAATTGACAGTCTGGGGTGGTGATGGGTTGCAAGTTGGCAAGTGGTATAGACTGACTAATACATCTATTTTCGGAAATTTGGTGGATGTACGTGTTTGTCCACAACAGCAAAGTCAAGAATTACAATTGTCCCGGATGTTTTATGCACTGTGGCACAAATAATGGAAAATTTTGACTGAAAAGGAAGGTGAAATTGTCACAGCAGAGGTGAAGGTACCCAAGGCAGCCTCCTTTATCTTCAGTGAATCTGGTAACATCACTTACCAGATGTCAGCAATGTGATACATTTTGCCATTCATCCAGAGTTGTGTCTGTATTGCGAGGTATTGTAACCATTAGGAGTTTTGTGTATTGTGACCATGAGGGATCTAGACACTTCCACGTAAAGTTTTGTGGACTGCGTGTTCTGGATGTGGCATTTGTGGCAGACGGCAAGTTCATCTTCTGTACCACAAAGTACGGAGTGCAGCGCAAGCTCGTCTAACATGGGCGAATGTACAGCTATGACTGATGATATGATGCTGCAAGAAGTTTTTGCGGAAGTTCAAACAGAAGAGTCAGCTAATTTGGATGCAGAAGAGAAGGATGAAGGATGTGTAGAAAAGCAAGAAGGTTCTAATACTTCAGAAGGCTCTGTTGGACAGCTAATGCAGGAAAGAAGAGAAGTAGTGCTTGGAGTTGTGGCTGAAGAGTGTCGGAAAGGTTTTCAAAAGGGTATGAAGGGAAAGCAGGGTTTCCCACACATTGATGTATTTGTTGCGGGCCGCCACAATATCAAAAGTGACCGCCACAAATAGATTTTCCAAAAGGCTTTCACTTCATTGAATAAACATGAGCACTGCACGTTTCAAAATCAAAAACCGGTGCGGGTGTTTTTATATCTGTTTTTATAACTGTATTTCAGAAGAAAACCGAATGTATTTAGAAAATTTTCGATTTCATTTTCATTTCATCTTGCATGTGATGCTTGATAAGGCAGCGTTTGTGAGCTCAGCGCTGCTTTAAAGCTGTTACCCGGAGAAACCTCTATCTCTTCCGCTCTTAAAGCGCCTCCTGCTGGCAGAAAATTAATTTGCATATATATGTAGATATGGGGGCGGGGGAGTGCCGCCATAAATAGAGTGTAAGGCTGTGGGAAACACTGGAAAAAGTAAGAAATAAAGAAAAAAAGTGTATTTTTGTACAATGTGTAAATTTTAATTTTTTTTTATAGTTTTTATAGATGTAAACTTCGACTTGAAGTGTTTGGGAGAATCCTGTATCTCTCCCGCTCTTAAAGCGCCTCTTGCTGGCAGAAAATTAATTCGTATATATATGTACAGGTCCTTCTCAAAAAATTAGCATATTGTGATAAAAGTTCATTATTTTCCATAATGTAATGATAAAATTAAACTTTCATATATTTTAGATTCATTGCACACCAACTGAAATATTTCAGGTCTTTTATTGTTTTAATACTGATGATTTTGGCATACAGCTCATGAAAACCCAAAATTCCTATCTCAAAAAAATTAGCATATCATGAAAAGGTTCTCTAAACGAGCTATTAACCTAATCATCTGAATCAACTAATTAACTCTAAACACCTGCAAAAGATTCCTGAGGCTTTTAAAAACTCCCAGCCTGGTTCATTACTCAAAACTGCAATCATGGGTAAGACTGCCGACCTGACTGCTGTCCAGAAGGCCATCATTGACACCCTCAAGCGAGAGGGTAAGACACAGAAAGAAATTTCTGAACGAATAGGCTGTTCCCAGAGTGCTGTATCAAGGCACCTCAGTGGGAAGTCTGTGGGAAGGAAAAAGTGTGGCAAAAAGCATTGTGGAGAAGGACCGATTCCAGACCTTGGGGGACCTGCGGAAGCAGTGGACTGAATCTGGAGTAGAAACACATCCAGAGCCACCGTGCACAGGCGTGTGCTTTTGAACCAGAAACAGCGACAGAAGCGCCTGACCTGGGCTACAGAGAAGCAGCACTGGACTGTTGCTCAGTGGTCCAAAGTACTTCTTTCGGATGAAAGCAAATTTTGCATGTCATTCGGAAATCAAGGTGCCAGAGTCTGGAGGAAGACTGGGGAGAAGGAAATCCCAAAATGCCTGAAGTCCAGTGTCAAGTACCCACAGTCAGTGATGGTCTGGGGTGCCATGTCAGCTGCTGGTGTTGGTCCACTGTGTTTTATCAAGGGCAGGGTCAATGCAGCTAGCTATCAGGAGATTTTGGAGCACTTCATGCTTCCATCTGCTGAAAAGCTTTATGGAAATGAAGATTTCGTTTTTCAGCACGACCTGGCACCTGCTCACAGTGCCAAAACCACTGGTAAATGGTTTACTGACCATGGTATTACTGTGCTCAATTGGCCTGCCAACTCTCCTGACCTGAACCCCATAGAGAATCTGTGGGATATTGTGAAGAGAAAGTTGAGAGACGCAAGACCCAACACTCTGGATGAGCTTAAGGCCGCTATTGAAGAATCCTGGGCCTGCATAAACACCTCAGCAGTGCCACAGGCTGATTGCCTCCATGCCACGCCGCATTGAAGCAGTCATTTCTGCAAAAGGATTCCCGACCAAGTATTGAGTGCATAAACTGAACATAATTATTTGAAGGTTGACTTTTTTTGTTTTAAAAAAACACTTTTCTTTTATTGGTCAGATGAAATATGCTAATTTTTTGAGATAGGAATTTTGGGTTTTCATGAGCTGTATGCCAAAATCATCAGTATTAAAACAATAAAAGACCTGAAATATTTCAGTTGGTGTGCAATGAATCTAAAATATATGAAAGTTTAATTTTTATCATTACATTATGGAAAATAAATGAACTTTTTCACAATATGCTAATTTTTTGAGAAGGACCTGTAGATATGGGGGCAGGGGAGTGCTGCCACAAATTAAAAATGTAAAATTTTACATAAATTTTATGAGTAAGAAATAAAGTGTATTTGTGGAGTTTGGTACAATGTGTAATTTTTTATAGTTTTTATAGATGTAAACTTTGACTTGAAGTGTTTGGGAGGTAGTTATCTGAGACAACTATAATGTTTTAGCTGAATAAGAGAGTTAAAAAGCAGTGAATGTTTTATTTCTTTTTTTTTTTACTACAATACTGTATTAATCAGTCATATTGTAATTGTACAATATGACAGACATTTAGCATTTAGTCTAATTAGGGTGTTATATTGCTGTTGTTTTCTTTTTTTATTACAAATATCATAATCAGTTGTTTGGTACTCAATGTGTACTACTTTATGATTTTCTGCAAATTTCCTCTTGATTACTGTTATTTGTTTATGTGCAATGTTGAGAAAAAGAGCATCTTGAAAGAGGTGTTCTTTAGATGCTTGAGTTTTTTGACAAATGTGTAAATTGTTCTTAAGTTATTTTTGGAAAGGTTTTGTTTTGTGTAAATGTTCTTTATAGTTGTGATTGTATACTTAATAAGAGCCCCTTATTTAACATTGTCAAATTGCATATGTTGAGTAATTGCTATGTGCCTTTTAGCAAAGATTTTCTTAAAGGTTGCTAAAATAGATACTGTTGTTTTTATTGTATAACTTATTGGATTGTTACAGTAAAATTAATCATTTTAGACAATGTTAAATAGATACTGTTGTTTTTATGACTATGATTTATAAGATTATTTTAGGTTAAATTGATTATTTTATAGACAGTTAAATAAATTACTGTTGTTGCTGTTGTTGTAATGGGCCCAATGTGAAAAAAAGTGGAATTAAAGTTAATTATTGCTCATTGAAAGCAGTTTTGTTCTAATGCTTTTGCTGATTGTCGAATCAGTACTCAATCCTAAAACCAACTGTAGAATTTGTAATATATACTTACGTAGTAGTATTACATGTACATGTTTAAGCAAAATGATGTATTTTAGATGTAACTGTCAAAGTGTTTGGTGCAACTGATGTACAAATGCGAAAGTTAACTTTTATACGAGTTGGTGCAACTGATGTACAAATGCAAAAGTTAACTATGTTTTGTATTCTTATGTAAATGCTGTGGTGGTTAGTTATGGTGTCCAGGCAGTAATTTTGTGGAAATATTCATGTCGACACAGAACGTAACATCAATATTACACAGCTCTATAGTTATAAACACAAATGTTTTAATCAGTGTTTTTTGTTCATTTACATTATTTCAATAATTTCTAAAGCTATTATATTATATATTATTTATGTTTACGTAAATTCTGCATGATTTAATGGGATGGGCATGTTGCAGTGTTGGTGTGGCAGTTGTTAGCAAGTCTGCGGTTTTTCCTGTGGAACTGGGGCTATTTTAACATTGTTTGCTGCGGTTTGTGCGGGTTGTTTTTCATGTCTGCAGGTTGAAGCAACTTCATTAATGTGATATTTAGCCCCTGGAATGCTAATGTTACCAGAGGATCCCTGCCGATAAACGTAAATTTTACCTACTTAAATTAAATTATTACCAGTGAAATCACCACAAAAACTATAGATTTGAGCGCATGTTTATGAAAGTTTGGGCTTTTAATGTCATCTTTTGTGTAGATCCCTCTGAGGTCTAGGGGGTTTTTGGGGGCCTGGAGAAATTTTTGACATCCCCTGACTTTTGTGCTTTTTTTCAGTTGCTTATAAATAGATACATGGCTAAAGTCTAATAACACTGTATTCAGTACAAAATGGCCTACAATAATATGTAAATAGCATGTGTGTACATGATTGTGTTTTTGAGAAATACAATGTTTATGCGTTGTTAGTAAAAAACTACAATTTTGAAGTCACTGAAATAAGGTCATAAACCACCTAGAGAACATTTGTTCACAAGACTGTTAAACATGGACCTTGTAGCCTAGAGTTTTTGCTTCAAAATGATGTGAAAATCATCTTGTTTATTCACTCACAGAAAAACAATAGATTGATTTAAATTTATGAAGACACTTTTTGTTTCAAAAGGGCATATGCGGGTAGGGGTCAACTATCATGAATATTAGTGTGATTCACACCTGAGAAGACAAAGACCCGCATAATGAGCTGCATAATGAGCCTTTCAGCCAGGTGTGTGACTGAGAGGGAAGAGTTACAAGAAAGAATGTGAGGACAAAATAAATGTACATATTTTTATGTTTGTTAGAACGGAAAAAAAGCAGTAAAGTTTTGTCTAATCTTTATTACTGACATTAGCTAGCAACATTATAACTCATATTACTTTTATATCGTATTGCTGTCTATGTTATAGAACATACAAAAAAAAAAATCGTGAAACATTGAGATGATATAAATGAAAACTTCCAAAATGAAATGAAATGAAATGAAATGAAACGATCAAAAACTGAAAGTGTAATTTAAAGTGTAATTTAAGTTCTTTTTCAGGGTTATCAGGAGAAAAATGCCTCAAAACGGCTTTTAATGTCATCTTTTGTATATAAAAGCTTTAAATATATAAACTTTTAATATCACATTCTGTTTATACAAGCATTATTTAAATAAAGCTTTGTGATGGGTATTGAAGGGAGAGGACTCAATGCGAGGGGCAAAATGACAGTCCTTTAATTCAAACAAAAGGAAAGCCA